>NW_009604323.1:0-30329 GCF_000690535.1 Cariama cristata | reverse complement strand
GCTGCCCAGTGGAAAAAGACCTGGGGGTGGTTGTCAAGAGCTGGTTGAATGTGAGCCAGCAGTGTGCCCAGGTGGCCAAGAAGGCCAAGAGCTTCCCAGCTTATATCAAGAATAGCGTGGCCAGCAGGACCAGGGCAGTGATCGTCTCCCTGTACTCGACACTGGTGAGGCCTCACCTCGAGTGCTGTGTTCAGTTCTGGGCCCCTTCCTAAAAGACAGACCTTGAGGTTCTGAGTCCAGAGAAGGGCAACAAAGGTGGTGAAGGGCCTGGAGTACAAGTCTGATGGGGAGCAGCTGAGGGAGCTGGGGGTGTTTGGTCTGGGGAAGAGGAGGCTGAGGGGAGATTCGATCACTTTCTACAACGACCTGAAAGGAGGTTGCAGAGAGCTGGCTGTCAGTCTCTTTTCCCATGTCACCAGTGATAGGACGAAAGGAAATGGCCTCAAGTTGCAACAGAAGAGGTTGAGATCGGATATTAGAAACAATTTCTTCTCTGAAGAGGTTATCATTCATTGGAACAGGCTGCCCAGGGAAATGGTGGAGTCCCCAACCCTGGAGGTACTTAAAAGATGTGTAGAGGTGGTGCTTAGGGAGATGGTTTAGTGCTGGGCTTGGCAGTGCTAGGTTAACAGTTGGACTTGATGATCTTAAAGGTCTTTTCCAACCTAAATGATTTTATGATTCTATGAAATTAATTGTGATTTTCTGTCTTTTCACTGTTTCTCAAGGGAGCCATGAGGAATGGCTCAAGCGTACATGTCTACACTGTAATTCTTCCTCATTCTCAGTTACACCACTATCTACAAAAAATATTTTCCCTTAAAGAGAATCCGTCCCAGCTCTTGGTAAAAGAAGAGTCCCATGTTACCAGATTTCCTTTCCTTATGGAAGCACTTGCACTTCTTATCCTTGAACTCCTAATAAGAGCATTTTCAAGCAGTGGTGTGGCACAAAAGAAAGAAGGAGAAAAGTGCTGTTTATTACTCCTCTCCCCCATGTCCTGCCACAAGAAGCCCCAGTGGTCCAAAGCAGAGAGGACATATAACCTTCTCAGCCTTGTGGTGTTATGTTCTGTTGAAAACACAGCAATAATCCACAGGGTTTTGGTGTCTCCCTAGGAGCTCTGCTTCAGATGTCTACCCACAAGACTCCAGTCATTTTCGAAATCACTGCTCCCTGGAATAACATGTCCCCTGACTGCGAGTTTCTCAGATACCATGAAGATGCCTTCAGATTCAGGAGCTAGACAGGCAGTCTCCCATGGAGATGCTGATGTGCACCACAGCCAAATAAGCAGCCTTTGAAATAAGGACAACTTAAGCATCCGTATACCCAGCCATCTCTCCATACCCAGCTGGGAATCTCCATATTTTTGTTATGCACAAAATCTTGTTACAGGCAAAAAGGAAACACATCTTACATGTAAAGCCAAGATTTTATTATTACTATGTATGAAATCTTAACCATTTAATCAAAGAATTATGATTAGTGAAGATCAAATTATTACAGACATAAAAAGAAAAAGAAAATAATTATTATTGTTATAGAAAAAGTTTCAATAACAATACAGTTAAAATTGCTATACACATACTTACTAGTTTCTACCCATTTTCCTGGTGTTATGCTCACTGTTCCACTAATGTTGCTGTCTCTCACCTTACAGGGAGGTACGGTGGGTCACCTGCATTCTGAGTCCTCCATTGGGAGGAGTACGATGATGGAAATGGATCCTTGTTCCTCAACTGATGACCTACTGGGAGTCATTTTGATTATGTTTGCCAATACACTTTCATACCTTGCTCTTTTTTCGTTGGTCAGAACATGCAGGTCCACCTCATATAGGATTTTACTGTGTATGGTGCATTTTACATTGGTTTGATATTTGCTGTTTGTTCTCTTTACTATTCCTAAAGATTATTTTGTCCACCTCTAGGTCTGTATTTCTTTGACTGTTGGTGAGTCATTCATAGCCGAGGGATCTCTACTGCCAAGCTGGTGCCCCATCTTGTATCACCCCCTGCTACGTTCCTCTGTGCCATGTCCTGCACCTCCATCTCTTGAGGCCTCTGCTGCCGTACCAGGTCTGTATTTCTTTACGTTTGAGTTGTAAATAGTTGATTCTACCTACAACAACTCATTGTTATGGCTAGCTATATAAACTTACAGTTGCACCATACAAAGATAAAGAAAAGTAAAGCAAATCAGGCATAACCACCTGATCAATTACGAAAACTGATGTTATAGCTGAGAAAAGTAAAAAGAAAGCTGAAGGCAGATCAAGACAAGTTCAGACAAAGCAAGCCCAACAAGCCTCATCCCTGAGGACTTGCAAACTCAAAGAAAAAGAGTGTGGCCTGTTACAAGCAATGCCAGTATTGTGTTTACTGGGCTACAGAGCTATATTGTCATCTCTTGCAATTGGGAACCAATGGTTTTTCTTCTGTCCACCTTTCTGATGACATGAATTTAGCTCCACCAACCAGATATGCTCCTCTCACCTTCCCAAGCCCAGCAATGGCTTTCTTTCAAGCACTTTCTGTATCTCTGCCCATGACTTATACTCTCAGTGTCCATGACTACAGTGGTATTTTTAGTGTGGCTCTCTAAGATGATGATATAACACAATAAACTAGCTCCTGATGTATTTGTTTTTAAATGCTCTTTGACATGATAATTTTGTGATGTTCTGGGCCACGACTGCACTGCTTATCAACCAACACAGGGTAAGGACAGGGTAGTCTGAGCCCTGTAACTCATGTCTGAGAGAAAGCAGTGCTGTGCAGTGAAAAACTGAAACCTGTATTTCTTTCTGAGTTTTGCGAGTACTTAATGATGTTGGTTTCATGTGCAGAAGTGCTGACATATACACACTTCTGGACAGTGAATAGGAAATGTCTAGTATTTTTTCTGTCCCTAACAAGTGAGTAAGTAGTCAGCTATTTTGACCACGTCCTAATAAACCCTGCATTTACGACAATGCAAAATAAATGGGTCTTTTTTTGGCTTTGTTTGGAGAAAGAAGATAAAACAGCGTTTGTCACAAGCGCCTATGAACAGAGAAGAGGAAATACTTATCCATATGTCTGGGCACCAGCTTTGTTTTCAGGGAAATTTCAGTTTCTTCAGATTGTAGAAGAAAGTTATCAGCTATGGTGAAGTGCCCTGGGCTTCTGGATATAACAAACGTCATTCAGTGATGCAATGAAAAACAGAGAGGTGGTCATGACAGAACCCAGTGGCCATGAAGTGGCCTATGACCACTGCATTTAACCAGTGCATGACAAATCACTTGTGTTAGGTCTTAGCAATAGCACAGCAAGAACATGAAGTGCCCACTTCACATCTTGGCATTTGTGCATGTTCTGGGACTGCTAAGAGTATTTGACACCCTTCTTTCCCCATGGATTTTTAACAGACCTCTCTTTATTGCACTCGGTACCTGGAGTACAGATGGGTTCGTGTCCTCATGGGTTCATGAGTGATACCTGGATTTAGACAAGTGGTCTTTAGTTTGGAAAAGAGCTATCAGGGTGGACATAGGGCTATATAACATAAACGGTGCAGAAAAGGCAGACAGGGAACAGTCTCACTACTGATCATCTATGAGAACAAGGGATCTGAATGAAATCATAAGGCAGAGGGTTTGAAAGAGAAACCAACTACCCTTAATGAAATGGTGGCATTAAGCCTAAAAGGGTGCTGTGAAGGCTGGGGGTGTGAATAAAATCCACATGCAATAAGACATATTGGTGTTTCACTGTTTGTTACCATACACAATGGTTCTGATGCAGCCCCTGGGCCAGCACAACCTGAGACTGCTGACTGCCAGAATTGGCAGATAAAAAGGAGGAACCTCCATGTACCACCCTTGTGCAGCAGAAAGCAAAAAATATATCAAACACCTTTGAGGACTGAGCTCTGGGCACGGCCCATAGGTAGAGGACACTGCAAAGCACACACTGCCGGTTAATGCAAGCTTGCAGCCCGTTTCCAAAGTCCTTCCATAGCCAGGGATGTGGTTCACGCAGCCACCTCCATGCCAATGCAGCACCCTGACCACTTACACAAAGTTGTTCCAGCAAAGGAATTATATTTGAGCAACTTGGGAGTTGTGTGTGAATCCAGAATTGCGGTTCATTCCAAATTTGATCTCATTTTGTCAATGAGAGAAATCACAGGTGAAAATCATTGCAGAAACATCTGCCGGACTTTGCAGAATGTCTGGAGACAATGATCTTTGTGCTGTGGTGATCTTAGTGGGTGCATCACAGGATTACAGGAAACTCAGGCTGGAAGGGGGACTCAGGAGGTTTCTAACACAAGTTCACAATCAAAGCTTTCATTTGTGAGGTCAGCCCAGGTTCCTCAGGACTTTATCCAGCTGAGCCATGAAAACTTCCAAGGAGGGAAACTGTACCAGCTTTCTTGGAAACCCGCTCTAATGCATATGCTACATGGAAGACTTTAAATCTCATCTTCATTGATTATTCCAAATATTACAAGCAGAGTCATAATTGGAGAAGAACTTTTTTACTGAATTTTGAAAAGAGGATTATAGGAAAACGCAGAATCAGACCAGGATGGATAACATCAAAATGTAGGAGCCATTACAACACACAAGGAATTACAGATGATGCTCTGGAGCAATGAAGCAAGGGGGACAGTCATTCCACCAAATCCCAAATTCAGGCCAGAACTGTTACACAGATCACCCAATCTTCCCAATAAAGATAGTTTCATACCAGTGGAGTTGGTAGAAGAAACGTTGATGGAAGGCCACTGCCAGCGCGGGGTAATGGGAAACGTCTTACACATCTGCTGCAAGACTGACCGCAAAACCCAACTCATCTCACTGCATAAACAATACTGAAAGGTGGAACTGGAGTTTGGAAATAAAATAAGACAAAATAAAACAAAATAAAATAATAAACTTACCAGAGAACGGGTGCACTACAAATAACTTTAGCGATCACTACAGTTTTAACACAACATTCTCTTTATTCTGCTCAAACAGGTACAGAAATCAAGAGATTTTAGCCTCCTTGGATCAGATCATTGGCACAGGAAATTTAGTCTCCTGTCTTATATTTTGGACTCAGAAGGGTCTCCTTAATTTCTTGTGTACAAAGAAAAAGATCTAAACAAAACAAAGAGCCAGCACAAAACTGTGAGGTGGAGAGGACCTGTCACATAGCTAAATTTAATCTGAGAAGACTGGCCTGTTCAGTTATTCTGCTGGTTAACACCTGGGGAAAAAATGCTCTAAGGATGTATGCAAGGCTCTTAGCACAAGTTTTTTTGCTTTAAATATACTTCATACAGAAGAATTCTTTACTTCAAAACCAACTAGACCAGCTCAGCAAAGAAATGCCATAGTTAGCTTTGTGGGAGTTGTTGAAGAGTCAATTCAAAAATTTATGTCAGGACTTCCTGAGTTTTGCTTCTCTCTTGGTCATGGGAAAAGGGCGGGTACTAAAAAAGCAATTTCTGGGAGCTATTGATGGTTGTCCATGAGGCATCCAAACAGAAAACTGGGCTGGCAGGGCTTTATTCTCTTCTTCATTGGGTTCTTCGGCATGAAAGACCTCCCCATCAGCTCCTTACAGTCTAGTCCAGAAGAAGGCACAAAGGGAACTTGCTAGCATCCCAACTGGCATAAAGCTAGTCCTCAAACTAGCTGCGCCATCAACATTGCACAAGTCAGAGTAACAGCAGGAAACGGGGCGCGTCATACCAATCCCATCCACATCGGATGGGATGCAGATGGAAGAGCACATCTTGGTGACAGTCGAGACTCCCGTGAAGGGATAAACTACAACAAAGAAAGAAAGAACAGTTAGGAATGGGAAGAATGGAAGAGAACTCTCCTTGTCCCTAGTGAAGCATTAGCTGCCTTCACCACCAAAGTCTTAGCTCCAGTTTAAACACAATTGGTCTGCTTCCTACCAGGAATATAGGAAACAGTTCTTACTGAGTGGCCACAAGCTGAAGAGCACCTTGCATCCTCTGTGTCCTGCCTGGATCAGCTTTACCCTGCAAAAGGTCAATTAGGCACTTTCTCTGCTCTGCTTTGACTCTACTCACTAGCTCCTTCCTCTCCCACGTGCAACCAGAGCCTTATCAGCAGGATCATGCAAAAGAGAAAGCCTTCATCTTCACAGCACATTTTTTTATTTGGATAGGTTATGACCTGTAGAGTCACCAGTCAGACTGACGATGCCTTCCTGAGAGCTCCAGAGAACTCAAGGGCATTTCTGTTTTGCCTGCAGATGACCAGAAGTTGGTGTCCCCACCTACTGGCCTCTCTACTCCAACCAGCTTTCATAAAGAGTTCTCAGGTCAGGAGAGCACTGTTTAACCCACACCCATTGTGCGAGTCATGCAAATAGTCTGGACACCCAGAACTCTTTAGCTCCATGTCTCAAGCTCAAGTTAACATGTTTTTTCTAATCGTGCTCAACACTGAGCGTTAGCTATGAGCTTGCATTCACTAAGTATTCACTCACATGAAGACTGCTTTTTGCAACAGCAGGAGACAGCTCTCGGCCCCATGGGAGCTCTTTTCCAAGCTTACATATTTAAGTGAGAAAAGGTACTGCTCCCCACACCAGTAGTCTTCACTGTAGAAACACTGACTCATGTCAAAAATATGGATAAAGAAGTAATTGCCCTTACCTTCCTCCAGGGAATACATAGTAGTTTTGCACATGGTTTCATTCTTCTTGCAGCTCTGGATTGTCAGGCACTTACCAACAGCAGTAGGCTCATGGCAAGTGTAACATCGCAAGGTTTGCACTGCAAGGAGTTAAAACATGAAGTTGGCCTTAGTGTGGACCACCAGATTCTGTCCACGCCCCTCCGGGTACCTCTGAGGAGGACTTCTTTCCAAAATACTCATACTGAGAACAGAAATGGAATATAAAAGATATTTCTACCAACGCAAACGAGAAATACTGTAGTCTGGAGGTCAAAGCACAGCCTCATGAGTTCCAACCCCTCGTAACAAGTCAAGCAAGACAGAGGCACACACACAGAAGACCCCATGATACAGGAAAGACCTCAGAGTTGGTTTACCTCAATTCTATTCTTGCTTTGCATCTGTTTTTTTCCTTGCTTTTGCATTAGTAGAGCATCAGGAAGCGATCACAGACTCACAACTGACAGAATCACAGAATGGTGGAGGTTGGAAGGGATTTCAAGCACAACCACTTAGAACCAGTTCCCCAGGACTGTGTCCAGATAGAGTTTTAATATCTCCAAGGATGGAGACTCCTCAACCTCCTCGGGCAACCTGTGCCAGAGCACAGTCACCTTCACAGTAATAAAGTGTTTCCTGATGTTCAAAGGGAACCTCCTGTGTTTGAGTTTGTGTCCATTGCCTCTGGTCCTGGCACTGGGCACCACTGAAAAGAGCCTGGCTCTGTCCTCTTTGCACCCTCGCTTCAGGTATTTATGGACATTAATAAGATCCCCTCCTGAGCCTTCCCTTCTCCAGGCTGAACGGGCACAGCTCTCAGCTTTTCTTCAGAGGAGAGATACTCATTCTTGTGGCCCTTCGTTGGACTCTCTCCAGTATGTCCATGTCTCTCTTGTACTGGGGAGCCCAGAACTGGACACAGGACTCCAGATGTGGCCTCATCAGTGTTGAGTAGAGGGGAAGGATCACCTACCTTGACCTGCAGGCAATACTTAATCTAATGCAACCTTGGATAACTCACTCGTTCTCCCTGGTGGGATGGGGGAGAGAATCAGGAAAGTAAAAGTGAGAAAACCAGCAACGTGTCCTTGCAGCAAAGAAGGCTAATGTCATCCATCAACCCCAACATGACACTCGTCACTGGACAAGTCAAAGCCACAGCATTTGTGTTCCTCTTTGGAAAAAAACCCACTTGTCCCTCCCCTGTAGAATCCGCTCTGCAGACTCAAAGATGGAGGAAGGAAAATGTCTTACATAAGAAGGAAATAAATACAAAGGAAAAAATCCTAACACAGCTCTACGTCCCAGCCAGGCACAGATAAAATCAGACCCTACACTGCCTGGATGTGGAAGAGCTTTGCAGAGCATGCGAATATCCCAATTAACAATCACAGTGCCTGCACTAGCCCTGCATAGGACTTACCCAGGCCATCCAGGCTAACATCAACTCTGAGCTCGAGATCATCAGTATAAAATAAGTTTTTATGCAAGAAGCTATTCTGGTGGCAACATCAAGGGACGGGGAGTCTATGTTAGCATGTCCTTTCCACTGTGCAGTCAGCTTCCACCATTACAGGTCATGGCATCACCTCTTGCGTGGGTCTGTCTGCAATGAGGGGGGTCCCTGCTTTCTAGAGAACGAAAACACCAACATCCCAAACACCCTTCCATGCTTGGCTTCATGGAGCTGCTGATGGAAGAGAAGCAACTGAATCTCACCAATGGAAATAGAGAGGTAAGAGTTGCATAGCATCCCTGAACAGCCTGGACTCATGGGGCTTGTTCCCTACCTCCACATCGTAGAGAGCTCACCCTCAGTATCAGGCTGCTGTTGTCTACCCACCTTGACTGTGTGCTTCAAGCCTACCCCCTCCAGTGAGGTGGCAGGTAGCCTAATAGGGACAGAAAGGAGGGAGGGAAGATAGTGGGGGTCCCTCCCTGTGGTGACAAACTCTCCTGCAGATGAGGGAAGTCCTCAAAACACTTCACACTTGGATGTTTTCCAAGGTGGCCTGCTGAAATTGTCTTTGACTTCATGCAAACCATAGCGTATTAATGAACAGAGCTAGAAAAATCAGCTTTACAGTACCTGGACCACCAGTTTCGTGTCCCAGCCCATCTTTCCCACTTCTAATGGCTGAAGTTTAATAAACCATATATGCAACATGTAATTAGAGAGAGATGCTACAAACACTGCATTAAACTGGATAGCTGACTTTCAGGGTTAAGCCTCAAAAGAGGAACAGAAAGGGTTTTTTTTAAAAAAAAAAAAAAAAAAAAAAAAAAAACCAACAACAAAAAAAAACAAACATGAGAGTGAGATTGAGCAAGAACACATAAAAAGTGAGAGCTGGAATTTGCATTAAAGAAATGACACGGTATAATCACACTTTGTCTTGTAACACTTCCTAAAGAGCCTGAACTAACAATCCCAATGAGACCATGATGATCCTGAACATCTGGTAGGCTGGAAATACTCCAAAGAAATATTTTTTTGCTGAATACTGCCCAAAGTAGGAGGCATGGACTTCAGAGGGAACAGGACATACCCCATCCCATCATGCTGCATCTCCTCTAGGAGTTTGGATAAATCAGAGCAGGAACTTACCGAACCCCATGCAAGCAACAGCAACCAACAGAAGAGACAGAAACATCTTCATCTTGCAAGGATCCTCTTCTCCTGGTCACTGGACTGCCACCAGTCTTCACCACTAGCTTTAATGGCACAACTCCTGGTGGCTTGCCATGTACCAATTCCGACCCCAGATCCAATTCTACCGGAAAAACGAGTCTGATTTGAGCTATAAATGAATCGAATGATCTACAAAGCAGGCTCCACCTCCTATCATACTGTCTTCTCTTTTCATGTTCCTTGGAGAAGAAAATGAGGGTTTGCATGGCAAACAATAGCTGAAATTGTTTAAGCTGGGTGCTTTGTGTCCACTCATGATGTGTAAACCCAGGGGTATTAAATAATCCCAGATACTATGCGTTGCCTTGCAGCTTGGTGATACTTCTTTTTTGTAGTGGTTAGAGAGAGCTGGGCAGTTTCCATGAATCCTGAGAAGAAACCATCTGTAGCTGTGATTGAACTTCATGTACTTTTCTCCTCCGTGTTTTTACCCTCAGCAGGGTATCAGTTTATCACCAGGAGGAGAAGTGGAAAGCCACCTTGCAGTCCCTTACTGACTGGAAACTGCATGGTTGGGGTTTTGGTACTGTAATACCTCTCCCCAAACTGTGAGCAGGGTTTCAGGGGGCTGTGGATGGGAGCATGCCTTCTCCCTCTCTCCTCTCTGTGTCCTCTATGGACAGAGGTGGTGGGAGCACTGCGAAAACAACATGACCAGACCATAAAAGTTTGGGCCAAAGGAGTCTCTCAGGCTTGTTATCCTGAGCCCTTCAGGCAGTATGGTGCATGGAGAAGCCCCTCTGCTCTGAGCCAACCCTCTCCAAACGTGTCGTCAAGCCCACGTCTTCTTTGCTTGCCAAACACCTTGGTTTCGCCAGCCCCAAACCCTGCTGCCCCCAGGCATCTGCTTGCATCTCCTGTGCCTCAGGCCAGCCCCATGGTAGTAAAACCTCCTACAACGTGTGATGAGCAAGTTTGATTGTGCAATTGCAAAAACTGGTAAAGAGGAACCTTTCTGAGGTTATGCCAGGTGCCCACCCAATACACACTTCTAATAAGGAAAGAAAGGAGGGAAAGCTGAAACAAGGATATTCTTTGAGATCTTTCCACCCTCTTTGTTATCTATCGAACTATCGGAGGAACTTTATTTGGGGTTAGTATCATTAGAATTCTTGGAATGTTAAAAGGTCTTCTGCTGTTCCCAGATAAACAACCCAGTCCTCGTCTCTCCAAATCTAAAACTCCAGTGACAGTGGTCTTATCATTTTAGCAAGGCCTGCCCCGTTTACAAACAAAACTTCTGGGTGATCTACACGCTCAGGAATTTGGACCCATTGTTTTCACAGTTGCCTCCTGAATACAGTCATTATGTTCATTATCAAAGTTTAGCAGTTATTTCCAGCCCAAAATTATTGAAAGGTATTTTGGTACATAATCAGTTTGGCATTCCTCATGTTCAGCAGAGAATTTTATAATCCTATTAAGAAAGATGAAATATGCTGATCGTGTTTGCTTTGTTCTTAGGGAAAAAAAAAAAAAACTGAACATGGAAAGGGGTGTCGTTTCTGGTTTCTCCTATTAAGTGGCCTCAAACAATGTGAGCTAGATGATTAGTTTCACATGCACATCTGAAATGTGATCTTCATTACATTGTAAGATTCTGGATGGAAGAATATATGCCAACACTTTGCTTAAATCCTGTGCCCTCCTTCAGCTTGTAGGGTTGTTATGGGGAGGGGTGACAACATACCTCACTTGTTTATAGTTTCAGTTGATCTTATCTGAGTCTTTAAGCATCACCTGAAATGTTTCCTCTTTTATGCACACCCTATGCAATTGCCTTGCAGTGTTGGCAAATCACCGAAGAAACAACAAGAATTAATAGGAACATCCAAATAGTCCTTTTATTCTTTTGAGGGTAATCGCAGCCTATTGTGTTGGGAGTTTTCCATTAACTGCAGAGAAAAAAAAATAAAAAGTCACAAGATGTATAAATCTGCCTCAACAACCCACAAGATGGATTTGAAAAAAAAGTCATTTTCTAGTATATGTATTCAAAGGCAAACTAGTAGAACTCTCTGCATTTCCGAGGAGTTTGTAATCATAAATAAAAGGAAAAGTTCAGAGTCACATGTTTACTTCCAGCCTGAGAAACCTGTGTCAAACTCCTTTCCTGTCCTACGTGGCCAGCTGAGATAGTCTCTGGGTGGAGGCACCTTCATCTGATGTGAGCAGTCCTGTAACAGTTGCATCCATGCTGGAAATAATCTCCAAATACCCTAACCTCCCAATAGACTTGCTCACACTGCCTAATTACCAGGCTGAGGAGGTGTCGTGGTTTAACCCCAGCTGGCAACTAAGCATCACACAGCCGCTCACTGTAAGATGAGTAAATATTAGTATCTCAAAATCAGATATAAGGAAGCTGAGATGCAGAGAGGTTAATTAGGTTTATGGAGCAAGGTAGGAGCAATTCCAGAAATAGAGCCAGCATTGTATTACACATGGTTTAACCATTAGTTAATACTCCTTTTTCTTCAGTGCTCTTCTGCTGCTTTTGTGCAACCCTGGTAAGAGGTGCATGAGTTACTAGAAGTAATAGGAGTGAGTGTTGGCCTGAAAGCCACATACCTAGAGGTTTATTCTAAGTTCTGTCAATGGCTTGCTAGCTGACTTTGGAAAATTAACCTCAATTTCCCCATTCTAGATAGTAAGTTGGTGCATGTTGTAGGGTGGATGATCTACTACAATATAGCTGATCAACTACATGATCAACTATAGATCAACTACATGACAGCTACGTATTAGAAAGGCTAAAGAGGAGAATTGTTCAAACAATTCACAGTTTTCTCCTAGTAGCTTCAAAATAGTGTCAATGATGAAAGCCACTTAAGAAAGCCAACAGTAAGCATAGGTTAGTCTAATCAGTAAACCTGCTGGTGTGCAGAGTGCCAGAGATTAAATCACCATGAATTTCACCTCTGATGCATAATGTCCCCCAACTGTCTCTCAGAGAAACCACAATTCTCCAGAGATGAGAGCCACTTCACACCAAAAAAGGAGGAACGAAACAGATATCTTTGCCCTCTTCCATTTCCTCCACTGATGAGCAACGTCTTTAAAAGTTAAAGAGAAACCTGGAAAAGCAAAGTGAAAAATAAACAGTGCCAAGCCTGAATCTGGCCTATCCCTATGAATAATGCATCAGGAATCCAACCCTGCAGCTCACTTAGAGCCATTTCCACTCCGGCATCACTCATTAGCTCGTTAGTCACAGCAGCCTTATTCCTGCTAATTGATTTTACTACAATTCCCTACAATATATGGCCAAGATCCAACATGTCTCTGCCTGGCTTCAAAACCATTATATTGGCACAGCTTTGCAAGACACTTCAGCCCTCTCTCAAGCCTATTGAGCATATAAAGATTGGATGATTCCCGGAACCAAGTTGTTGGAAGGTGTCCTTGGGGAAAGGCCATGTGTGCCTTCAGCCTGACAAGCCATAGGAGCATAGAATCATTTAGATTGGAAAAGACCTTTAAGATTATCAAGCCCAACCGTTAACCTAGCACTGCCAAGCCCAGCACTAAATCATGTCCCTAAGCACTACATCTACACATCTTTTAAATACCTCCAGGGATGGAGATTCCACCACTTCCCTGGGCAGCCTCTTCCAATGCCTAACAACTCTTTCTGTGAAGAAATTGTACCTAATATCAAATCTAAACCTCCCCTGGCACAACTTGAGGCCATTTCCTTTTGTCCTATCACTTGTTTCTTGGGAGAACAGACCGACCCCCACCTGGCTACAACCTCCTTTCAGGTCATTGTAGAGGGCAATAAGGTCTCCCCTCAGTTTCCTTTTCTCCAGGTTAAACACCCCCAGCTCACAAGACTTGTGCTCCAGACCCTTCACCAGCTTCATTGCCCTTCTCTGGACTCACTCCAGCACCTCAAGGTCTTTCTTGTAGTGAGGGACCCAGAATAGAGCACAGTACTCGAGGTGCTGCCTTACCAGTGCTGAGTACAAGGGGACAATCACTTCCCTGGTCCTGCTGGCCACACTATTTCTGATACAAGCCAGGATGCCATTGGTTTTCTTGGCCACCTGGGCACACTGCCAGCTGTCGACCAACGCCTCCAGGTCTTTTTCCGCCGGGCAGCTTTCCAGCCACTCTTCCCCAAGCCTGTATCATTGCATGGGGTTGTTGTGACCCAAGTGAAGGACCTGGCACTTGGCCTTGTTTAACCTCACACAGTTGGCCTCAGCCCACCTATCCAGCCCTTCCAGATCCCTCTGTAGGGCTCAAAGCACCCTGCTGAGCAGAGAGTTGTGAATTTCACACCTGGTAGCAGGTCAATCTGCTATAGATCGGAGCTGCAGAAGGGTACAGAAAGTTTGGCAGCTCTCTCCACACTGTTTTCCACCTTGGTACTGGGCTGGGATGTGAGGGATGATGGTTAGTGCAGGACCTGGGGTAGACAGATCAGACCAGACTGCAAGTACGAAGAGTTTCTTTAACTCTGCTGCTTTTCCCATATTCCCACCAGACCTCACTATAGCTACCCCCCTGCCCCAGACATGTGTTGTCTGCTGTGCCTGAGGATTAGTCATGCTTTGTATATTCACCAGGACAGGAAGGCAGGGAACAAGATGATTTATTTTTATAAGGAGGCCTATTCCCTGTATGTAATGATTCACCTGCTTTTTTTTTTTTTTTTTTTTTCCCTCCACCTGCTTTTTTTCCCTTTGAATTCAACGCAGGTACCTCTTATCTCTAGGTTAGTATTTAGCCTAACCTCTGTGTAGCACATAACTCTTTCTGAGTGGAATCTTCATATTTATCACTTGCTTGGCCACCGGCCAACATATAGATACAGTGGTCTATGGGGGAATCTCACAGGAGTTCATAACTACTAAAGTGTGTTCTCCCTCTCTCTTCGTAATGTGCATAGAAAGGATTGATCATATATTTATAACTAGTGGGAATTTGTCTTCCTTCCTGATCAAATTTTTCTAGTTCCCTTTTTTTCTTTTTGCTTCCAAGCTGATATCTTTTCTTTTCCCATCAACCCTGACTGACTGAGGCAGTAATCACTTGTTTTGAGATTATTTGTTCCATCCAGCTTTCCAAGGCATTGTTAACAATGCAGGAACGTAAATCACTTGCTCAGCTTAGCTGTCACCTGCTTTAATTATACCCTACCATCCTTCAAGACTTAATCCAATGAACAAGAGATACTTTCCTATCTGAGTCACTTCTCATTGACCCAGAAAGGAAGAACAAGGACAACACATGTAAAACAGTAAATGACCTGACTGAAAGGAAGCAGCTTTGCCTCCAGGCCCTTTTCATCTCCCTCTAATACCGCAGTGCTTGGCATTGAACCTGGAAATATCCACATGTCTTTGGCTGAGAACTGGTAGAAGTGTGTTCTCAAGTTCAGTCTGCCCAAACCAGTAGAACATCTAAGTGTCTTGAAGATATCTCTACTGCCCAGGTGATAGGCTCAGCTTGTCTCCTACCAGTTGCAAGAAACATCCCAGGTTTGGTCTCCAGACGCTTGAAGATTTCACGAAGATGCTTCTGACCCAAAAGCTTCTGGCTCCCAGGTCATTTCTCCCTGGTAAAGGTGAGGGCAGCAGCCCTGCGGTGATGTTTCCCAGCCAGGTGAGCAGTTCAGCCTGTTTGATGGTCCTGGCAAAGAGGCAAAGGAAGGTCCGTGGGAGACAAGACTGGTTTATGGGCACTTGTCACAAAGCAGAGGAGAGCAGCCACATCAGCAGCAGAATTCACACAAATCACAAAATGGTTGAGCCTGGCAGGGACCTCTGGAGATTGTCTAGTCCAACCCCTCTGCTCAAAGCAGAGGCACTACAGCAGGTTGCCCAGGGTTGTGTCCAGTTGAGTTTGAATATCAACAAAGATGGAAACTCCACGACATCTCTGGGCAGGCTTTCCCACCGTTCATCCACACTTCTACTAAAGAAAGATTTTTCTTGTGTTTAAATGGAATTTCCTGTGCTTCAGTTTGTGCCCATTGCCTCTTGTCCTGTCACTGAGCACCACTGAAAAGATCCTGGCTCCATCCTCTTTGCACCCTCCCTTCAGGTGTTTATCGACTTTAATAAAGATTGAGCCTTCTGTTTTCTGGACTGAAAAGTACCCAATCTTTCAGTCTTTCCTTGTAGGACAGATGCTCCAGCCCCTTCATCATCTTTGTGGCCCTTCGTGGGACTCTCTCCAGTGTGTCCATCCATCCTCTGTGCTAGGCAGCCCAGAACTGGACACAGAACTCCAGGTGTGGCCTCACAAGTGTTGAGGAGGGGGGAAGGATCACTTCCCTTGACCTGCTGGCGATGCTCCACAGCTCAGAAGGCTGGTGGGCGCCTTTTTTTTTTCCTTTGCCACCAAGGAACATTGCTGATTCATGTGCAACTTGGTGTCTACCATTGTTGTCCCTAATCAAGGTTCTTCACCTGGGGTGTAAAACGCCAATCAATACGCTGAGTCGAGATATTTGTCTTTAATTCAATTCTGCAGAATCAGATGCTGGGCATTTAACACCAGCCAGCACACCCACATCAGTAAGCATTCAACATTTAGAACCATAAGTCATAGCTGATTGGTAAAATGTAATTTCCGTATCAACCTACATTATACATACACATCTAAGATTGTGCAAGCTTAACCTTTTATGCATTTTGGGAGGGGATTTGTTTAGGATACTCATTATTCACAAAGAGGTGTGACTTTTTGTATCATAATTACCTAAAGTTTGTTGAGAACACATTCTTATCTGAGCTTTATTCCAAATTCCTGCATGTATCTAAGTCAGTAACCATAAAACCGTAAAACAGAAATTCACCGCCCTCTTTATCTTGGGGCTTTCTGTGCTGTTCTTCTTCAAGGTTAGATATTTTTCATATTTTCAACACAGACTTGAATGATTGCTCGCTTTGTAGCTTTTAATCCTATTCTTTCGACATCACCATGGCCCTCAGTTCCTTCTCTGCAAAGCTGCTTTCTATCCTGATCAGTTCACAAACTGTCCTGGTGCCTGGGGTTATCCCTCCCCAGATGCAAGACTTTGCACTTCCATTTGCTGAACTTCCTGAAGTTCCCCTCTGTTCATTTTTCCAACCTGTTCAAGTCCCTCTGACTGGCAGCACACCGACCTGGTCTGTCAGCCACTCTTCCTAGTTTTGTATCACTTGCAAACTTGCTGAAGGTGAGCTCTGCCACATCATCAAGGTCATTAATGAGGATGATGAACAGTATTGACCCCAACATTGAGTCCTGTGGTACCCCACTACTGATCTGTCTCCGGCTGGACTTTGTGACACTGATCACAAGCCTCTGGGCCCAGTTTTCAGTCCACCTCACTGTCCACTTATCTAGCCCATACTTTGTCAGCTCGCTTATGAGGATGTTGTGGGAGATGGTGTTGAAAGTCTTAATAAGGTGGAGATAAACAACATCCACTTCTTTCACATCATCCACCAAGCCAGACACCTCATTTTTGAAGGTTATCAGGCCAGTGACGCATAATTTCCCCCTTGTGAATCCATGTTGACTCCAGGGTGGTCATACTGCTTTTTTGTCTTGTTCTCCACTCTCGGGATCTTGAACTCCACCACCTCACAGTCACTGCATCCAAGCCTGCCCCCAACCTTCACATCCCCAACAAGTTCTTCCTTGTTTGCAAGTATGAGGTCCATAAGAGTTCCTCTCCGTGTTGGTTCCTCAGTCACCTGTGTCAGGAAGTTGTGACCAGTGCACTTTAGAAACCTCCTAGGTTGCTACTGCCCTGCTGTGTTGCTCCTCTAGCAGATATTGGGACGGTGAAAGCCCTCCATGAGGACCAGGACTTGTGACTCTGAAGTTTGTTCCAGTTGTCTGAAGAAGGTCTCACCTACTTCTTCCTGATCAGGTGGTCTGTATCAGACACCCACTACAACATCATCCATGCCGATCTGCCCACTCATCCTGACCCGTAATATCTCAGCTAACTCATCACGCATCCCTAGGCAGAGCTCCATGCACTTCAGCTGCCCTCTCATGTACAAAGCAACTCCCCTTCCTCACCCTTCCAGCCTGCCCTTCCCAAACAGTCTGTATCCCGCCATGGTAGCACTCAGTTATGTGAGCTATCCCACCATGTCTCTGTGATGCCAAGCTTTCATGGGGTTTGGCTAGGGACTTGACCACGGGCAATTCGAGAAGTTATGAGAGAGCTGGGTTTGTTCAGCCTGGAAAAGAGGCTGAGAAGAGAGGGCTCAGGGGGTTTAACAGCATCTGACATAAAAAAAGGTCAAAGAGAAGGCTGAGCTGGACTCTCCTTGAGAATGCCCATTGACCACAAGTTGCGGGAAGGGAAATGCTGGTCGGATATAACGAAAAACATTTCTCCATGTAAGTATTCAAAAGCCGGAACAGGAGAGTAGAAAGGTTGTCTGTCTCCATGCTTGGGATATAGTGAAGAGCACGCGGAGCTAACATCCTTCTTCCTCATCTCCGGGCTCC
Source organism: Cariama cristata (assembly GCF_000690535.1). Lineage (NCBI taxonomy): Eukaryota > Metazoa > Chordata > Aves > Cariamiformes > Cariamidae > Cariama > Cariama cristata. Next base: position 12,471 of record NW_009604323.1, on the reverse strand, counting down.
AGATGAACTTCTTTCTGCATCATGGCCCTTAGCAGAAGGAGCCTGTGGTCCTGGTATGTGAACCCCCTAAATCAACCTCCTGGCAGATCCGGGGCCTGCCGCTGCCACCTTCCCACAGGAGAAGGAAATGCAAATGCCTGGTCCCAGCCCATTTCCCAAGGAATTTTTAGGATTGTTTTGGTAGTTTTTAATTTTCTCTGCTTCCAAAATTCTGGTTTCATTTGGTTCCAACCAGTTTTAGGATGAGATACCTCCATGTGAAAACAAAAAAGGGAGAAAAATTCAGTCTATTTAAATTGCCTTGAATAAACCATGAGGAGAATTCAAACGTGAATTCAAACCAGAATTCAAACTTATGCCTTTATAAAGAACTTGAGCACTGCAAAGCAATCACATACAAGGTGCCACCATCCTGTATCTACCTTTATAAAGAACTTGAGCACTGCAAAGCGGTCACATACAAGGTGCCACCATCCCGTATCTGTTGAGTTCTCCTATTTGTTATCTTTTCTCTAATAGTTTGGACCATGATACTAAATGGGTGCGGTTCCTGGAACCAGCAGGTTTAACTGGTCTGAGCTCAGGAAGGGGTCCTGGTGTGAAACTCAAACTGTCATGCAAGAACGGGTGACCGCATCCCCGCAATTTTAGCAACGAGAAGACAGAATCTGAGCCAGGAGCACCTGGTGCTCAGGGACAACAACGTGACATTGCTTTCAGTGATGCGGGCATGACAAGAATCTGTGTGAAATACCGTACACCCAGTTGTTGTTTGTGTTGATTGGCATGGAGGAGGAGAGCAAGGCACGCTACTCACACTTCTTCCCCCATGGGTTTGATGCTGTTATGTGTTATATTTTAGCCGTGCTAGTTTAACTCCTTCTACACAAAGGACAAGAGTGATTAACTTCATGGCAGCTCAGATGGCCAAGTGTCCCTGTGTCACAGGAAGGGCCAGATCACCAAATCCGAGGAGACCAAGGCACATTGTGTATCATTTAAAATCTCTTTTTCTTGGGAGATGATAAGCAGGAAGATTGGAACATGACCCCGCAGCTACACAAAGCATCTCCCGTCTTTCCAGTCTCCTCCCATCTTGGCTGCTGCTCAGGTCAGCATTGCAGCCTGGAGGTGCCATCTTCCCCCTTGCTCCCCATGGTCTCTCATGTGCATCTCAATACCCATGAACTGGGGAGGAAAGGAACCAGGAGGAAAGAAAGTGGAGAGGTTTAGCACTGGCAGGAAGGTGGAGCTCTTGATTCAGTCTTTTTTTGTCTTCCTTTAGCAACACTCAAATTTTCACTTGCAAACTATCTACCTACACATTTTTCTTGACTCTTCTACATCAAAACTAGCAAATGAATCTGTTTTCTGCAGACTCCCTCCCAGTCTCAGAGCTATTTCTTCTTCCAAAAACTGTGTTTTCCATGGCTAGAGTGCAGGCATGTCCAGAGGGACAGTAATGGGCCAGGGATGAGGAGGCAGGAATTCAGACCCATTTGCGAGCACATGGTGTCTTACAGCCTGAGATGATCATCACGACCTTGGGATGCCAGTGAGAAACATCTGCAGAGCCAACTGAAACAGAAACACTGGCAACAACCCACGTTGTTTAGTTTCCAGAAATACTTCCAGGCATTTGGTATTACCACATCTCTTAACAAGGCTCACCTGGAAATACGGACCTTAATGAAGGAAGCAGCTCAGGTACCTCTGTGTCAAAACATCAATGGTGTCTCCTCTTAAATGTGGAGAAATGGCACCATTTCCCTGAACTTTCTGAACACCTGAAATGTGGGAAATCCCATCCTGGGCCTGTCTAGAGACAGACAGGTCCCCACGGATCAACAGGAGAGGGGACATGGGTGGCAATGTGAGAAGAAAGGATGGGAATGTCAGGCCAGAGGGAGGTGTAGCCTGCTGAGGGCAGATTTTTTCTGGGATCATCTGCTGTGCAATGCCCTCCAGTCCTCAACATACTCCCTGTCACCACTGGTGGCCTCCCATCCCCAAAACCACTTGTAAGTGAGGCTGCAAAATACAGATTGCAAGGAGGGAGAGCAGTGGAGAAGACCCTTTCCCAGGCAGGAGATCGTCCAGGCTGGGGTTATCCAGCGAAAAGGAGATATTTTTATGTCTTTCAAACAGCCTGTGGCTGTTCCTAAGAAACTCCTGAGAGCCCATAGCTGTTATTCTGCATTTGTCTTCCATTCCCTAGGGAACATAAACTCCTTCTCCCACGGGATCCAGCTGGGCTCCCCAAAATAATAAAGCTTTAAACAAAAATTAGAATGACACATCTTTGCAAAGCAGCATGAATTCTCCTTGGTGCAGGAGAGCAGAGGGGAAGTCTCCAGAGCAACCAGGTCCATGGCTGTGTGTCCATGTGTGCATCTGTCTGCAGGCAGGAGCAGGGTCAGAGCAGCCCCTGCAGCCCCCAGAGAGCTCGGGAAGAGGAGCAGCTGCCCACAGACACCCACACAGGGGCCATTATGTGCCCAAAATAGCCGTCCCCACCAACAAGAGTGAGCCCAGGCTCAAAGGACAAATCCCATCTCCATTCCCAGTAGGGTCACGGGCAAGTCAACGATATTTATGAGCACAACTATTGAAGGCAAAGACAATATCTGTTCTTTATCCATCACCAGGAGGAGACTCGAATGGCCTTGAGATGGCATGTATGGATTTATCCCTCCTTACAGTCTATAAGCTCAGCCTCCGGTCTGTCCCCCTTTTGACCGGCCTGCAACCCCCAGCCCTGGGCTTTGAATCCAACCCCAGCACTTTCTTTTCACACAAAGCAAGAGGTAATATCTGTAATAGCTGCAGAACCATCCAAAAATTTTGTTCCAAGTGTACCTTTTTTATTAATTCCGTATATTTTTATTAGAGTATAAGAAACAATATGTAACATACACTACACCTATACTTATGTTAATATATTTAAAGTAATCAATGTTTCTTTATTCTGCTTATTCAGTTACAATAAAGGTAATACACAATTACAAATCTCACATATATGTATTAGTAAAATCAACATTTCAGTGTAACCCTCTCAGTGAAATGCGATCATCCAACAAAGCTGGAATAAAATGTCTCAATATTTTTCCTGCAGCACTTTATTGGCCTTATTATATTTTCATGAAGTGTTTCAATTTTGATGAAACAATAGGGTTTGGGCTGGAGCAAGTATTCCCTCGAAAAACATTGGACCTGGGAAGCCCCTTAAGCCTTTCATTTCTCAATTTACACTATCAGAGCAAAGCTGGACAAATTAAAACATTCAATCTGTCCCTGATGTTCCTGATTCTCTGCTTTGCATGCAATTACCTGGTTAAAGGTAGCTCACCCTTGGCTCCTTACTCCCGACTTCATATGTTAATGGATCCTCCTTGACTTGTGAGATCTGAGCTTCAAAGCATCTCTCCCAAGACTGACAAAAGCCAGTAGATGGCAGGACCGACCCAGGGCTTCGCTTCCTTGGGCATCATCGACACTCCCAAAACGCAAAATTAGGTGTGCCTACTCCCATTCCAGTTTGATAGCCTCAGACAGCAGCTTTTCCAGGGGTGAAATAACTCCTCCAGGATCAAGGAAAGATTCAGAGCCATCTTCATCCCAAATAGCTGAGACCCGCAGCATCTCACCGCTGAGGATGACAGTGGAAGCACAACCCAGCTTCAGGGTGCAAAAGCATTTGGATCACAGGAGCAAAGGGCTTGTGATAGGGCTCTAAACTTCTAAGCATCCAGATGTGCACCACATCTGTCTTTCCCATAGACAGGAGAGCATGGATGCCTATACTTCATTCCAGCATGGAGGCACAGCCACCTGGACCAGAGCTACCAGGCTTCCTGTAGGGGTGGTGGGGTCAGAGCCGTCTTCATCGCAAATAGGGTGCCTGGGAGGCAAGTCATTTCAAATAACTCATAACTTGAGTAAATTAACACCAAGCAAGGACGTTCTTCGAGTAACGATGTGGATCCTTTGAGTAATGCTTAGGCAACTGGCCCTATTTGTTCTCGCTGTTTGTGCAAGGAAGTCATATCAGGTTTGTGTTTTCCAGAAGAAGAAATTTTGCCCTTTTGCAAAAAAAAAAATTCTCAAGAACAGTTGGAAGAACTTTGTTCATTTTTAAGTCCTCCTTTTTGGCAAATAGTAAACCCAGAGAACCTGGGGGGAAAGGGCTGGTGCCACAGTAAGCTTCGACCACGTACAGACAATACACAAAAATGAGAGCCCTTGCAACGTTGGTGTAATGCTAGACGGCAGCAGCTGCCGTTGAAATACAGCTATTTCCAGGACGGAAGCACAGAAACCATTTTCTCATTAGCATGCTCCAAAATGGGCAGGTATTTGACTTAAGTTCTTATTTTCCAGTGAAAACTGTCCCAGGATATTTTATGCTGGTACAGAGCAAAGGTAGCCTCTCCTTGTAACCTCTCGTCTTTTTCAGGAAAAGTGAATATCTGAGTTTTCTGCTGAGATTTTGATCTCTAATTCCACAGTCCACGTAAACACATTCAAAGCACTTCACAGCTGTCCCATCGTGGCCCTCAAGTTCTAAATCAGGCATTTGGTTTAACAAGCCACCAGTTTTAATGCTCTATAAGTGTTGGGTTCTTGCAATTTATTTTGTTCTTATTATTAATGTTTTTCATTACTACAGCTGCACATTTTCAGGCCTTTCACTCCTGGGCTTTACAACAGCTGAGGTTCTCATATGATTTCTGGTGCTGGGGATTTTGGGGCAAAAAAAAATATCTGTAGTAGGACCAGAAATTGTGAGAGTTGGCAAAACTGATCATATGATGCTTGGGATTAAATCGCTGAATAACATCTCTTGCATTTGACAAGCTGTCATACCCTCCCTCTCTCTCAAATATACATATATCTATCCAAGAGATCTTTGCCACATGTGTTCAAAGGGAAAAACTGCAAATCTCTCCCCTTCCATATCCTAAGCGTACAGGAATATAGCACCCGAGGAGGAGAGAAAGACAAAAAGAGTGAAGAGAGAAAAAAACCTATCTCCATATGCAATCTGTTCATCATCTATAGGCTCAAGAACACGTGTGAACTGACCTTCAGATCTGTCCCCTGGCAATGCCGTTAATATAACTTGTTATTTGTATAGGGTAAGTAGTCTGCTGAATGCTCTTTCTGCCAGCCCATGCTCCCTTGCATAACCGAGTCCTTGGCACGAGCAAACTCTGAAACACTGAGATAGGAAGGAGATGGCCACTGGAGGAGGCAACCAAGCCTCATAATCCTGCTCGTAGCTTTAGCCTGTGGACTTGCCCAGCGTGGCATCCTCAAGAGCCTCGTAAAACCATGAACAGGCATTAGGACACAGCTATGCTGATGGCTTTTAAGTTTAGCTCTTTGCTCACAGCAGAGGTGGTGTGAGAGTCCAAAATCAAGATACTTCTTACCAGGTGGCTAGAAAAGAGTTACAGCCCCATTGCTGGCAAGGTAGACTACTCTGGGTGCCGCCTTGCTCTCACTACAGCACCTACTGACAGCAAGTGGTGAGGAACAAATAAACCCTGCAAATGAGATTTCTAACCCTCTTGGGATAAAAGCTCAGGCATGGGTAAGCTAAGAAATATTTACCCCATTTCTACTAATTTTTTCCCCAGTTTTCCCTGTGCCACATGTGCATAGCAGAGGTTGCAGCACACCTCGAGCCCCGTGGTCCCAGCAGGTTCCAGCAGGCAAGGGAGGATGCATTAACCAGAGGAAGGCACATCTGAGGACCAACGAGACAAGCGATGCGATGCATTCTTACCAAACTCATCACTTAATTGTGGGTCACGTCACGATGACCTGTCCCTCCTGTTGTAAAGGCTGTCATTAGCATCTCTGTCATTTTAATTAAAAGATGGGGAGAAGGAGGAAAAAACATGTAACCATTTTTGTTGCAAATATTTCTATACATCTGCACACTGTTTTTCTAAAGAAGCTGTTTATCGCTCATTTAAGTGGGGACAGAGGTATAACTGAACAGCGTGTGCAGCTTGAGAAGCTTTTGTTTGTTTTTTGACACAAAATAGAAGAACCACATACAAGGAGGGCATGGCTAAAGCGTGCCAATGCTACACCTGATTTTTGCTCCTAGAAGAGAAAAAAAAGCCCAGTGCACCTCTGATCAACCAGTGGAAGTGTCAGCAAGCTTTTGCCTGACAGTTTAAGGCTCAATTTTGGCTTGTTTTGTGTCTAGCAGGTCCACAGATAGGCAAAGCAGGTAGGAAACCAGCACGATGCAGAGATGGCAGGAGGATACGTCTCCCACGGGATGGCTGAGAACTTCCAGGAGCAACGCTGCTGGAGGACCTGGGAAGATCCTGGGATCTGAGAAACAGCAGGAGTGGCAGGTTTGGTGGTGCAGTCATCTTCCGCAGTCCACATGCACCATCAGCCAGGGATTGCAGGTTAAACCTAGAGATCTAAGGTATTGTTATCTTTGCCTCTGACTTCACTAAATTTTGCAGACAGATGTGTTGCTCTGGATCATTTAGGTATCGATGTTATTGTCTATCACCATCACAAGTCCAAAGTGGGGAAATTGAGGCACCAAGTCTTTGTAACATGCAGACTAATTTTTAGAGGTCGTGTTCCCAGTGCGCTGGCTCTGTTAGGAGTAATGGGGTTGACTCAGACACCAATAACTGCCATTTTTCACTAAAATGCACTTGGAAAAGGTGATTCCCAAGAGAGGTGAAAGAAGCTGGCCCAAGGGTGTTTATCAGAAAGGACAGCGACAGGGAGGAGATGGACTTGCTGCTCAGAGGCGAACTGGAAGGAATGCTGAGATGAAGTACTCAAAAGCTGCTCGAGAGGGTAAGAGGCCCTCGTGCTGGGCATAATATTTGGGGTTTCCACAACAGCGTTTCTAACCTCTGTGTTTGGAGCAAGGAAACACACACAGCACACGTCCCATCTCAGGTAACAATAGGAGCATGTTTATTGAGGTCTGGCACTTACAGAGCTCAGAAGGACAAAGTACACGTCATTCGATTTCCAGGAAAGTCAGCCCAGGATCAGAAGAAACGAAACGATTTTATAAAAAGAGACTGCAGCTGCAAGGGGCCGGGAATGTGTCTCCCTTCAGGTCATGCATTCCCGATGCCTGGACCACCCATGTGCTGGAGCACGCTGGTGCCAGGCACCTCGGCAGAGGCGAGAGGCAGGAACGTCTGGACGCTTGACTGGGTGGTGCCTGGGGTTAATCGGTTCTCGGTGAGTCCCAGCCTTGTTTTAACCAACCTTAGAAACGACGAGGGTGGGGGGGTATTAGGTATAAAAGCAGAAACCCTTCCAAAATGATCCACCTTTGCCAAGGAGGTGTGAGAGCGCAGTGGGGTATGTCCACAGAAGGAGAAGAACAGCTTGGCCAAACCGCCCAGGTCTCCGATGCTGGAAGAGTATAAAGTCTGGGAAACAACCACCTTGGAAGCCTGCTGAGAAGTAGAGGATCTCCTTGCAGACAGCAACAGAGAAGATATTGGCTAATGAGACCCGCAACGGCCCACGGAAGATGGCTCTTCCTTGGCCAGCCCCATCACTCGCGAGCCTTGAGGACATAGATGAAGCTAACGAGGACCCCCAAGGCCAGGACCATGTAGCTGGCTTTCACGCTGCTGGAACCGCTGATGTTGCAGAGGAAGGAGTCGCAGCAGTAAACGGAGGCAGCCGCTATGCCAAGGTTAATCCCGGCGCTGGGGCAAATGGGAGAGCATCCTTTGGAAATGGACTGGCCAGACTTGCCGCCTGAATTTAGGTCAGGGCAGGGGGAAAGGAAGAAAAGCAAAAGGAGACAGATTTAGAACGTTTCTCGGCTTTCTGATCACCTGTTCTGCAAAGGAAATAACAGTACTGAAATAGTCAAAGCATCACAGGTGGCACAGAGAGGATGAAGTGCTTCTCGGCGTCAGGCTACGACAGTAATCTCAGCCAGCCCACACATTTCAAGGAACACCCGTGACAACCTCCCACGCAGACCCTACAGACCGTGCAACACCCCAGGGATACCCCTTCCACGCTGTCGGCCAAAGTTTGGCCTCAACGGCCCTGGTGAAGAATCTCAAAAATCCCACTCGAGCTTGACCCTGGGACTCGTCAAACGAGACAGGGAGCACGGGGCGTACAGAGCACCGGGGAGGCACTTGTGAGTGAAGTCTGCATTTCCAGTGTCAGCTGCGAGAGAGGCACAGCGCACATTTAACAGCAGGAAACAACAAACCATTAGCACTGTGCTAAGACGATAAAAAAGCTCCCAGCCCCCATTTGGGCATGCACCACCCGCCCACATTGCGGACCGTGCAACTCTGCCATGCAACAGCTCTCCCTCCTGCATCGGAGAGCAAGGGAAGCCAGGCTGGGCTCTGGGCTCTGCAATGGTGCCAGGAGAGCTGCCAGAGCAGCCTGCTTCTCTAGGAGCAGCAGTCAGGAAGCACAGAACTCCCCCCAGATCTTTCCTGGCACTTAAGGAGGAAACCTGCAAATCTCCCTTCCTGGCAACCCCACCTCATCCACAGAGAGCGAAGAAGCAAAGGTGGGACTCGGGGATGAACAACTCGAACACAAGGCAAAAGCAGGAAAGGCAACCCTGGAGCTTCCTACAGAGGAAGCCCGCAGCATCCTCCACACTTTCACTTATTCATCAGCAACCTCCCCGCCTCCACCCCGAAATTCCCCTTGGACTCCCCGGCATCGGTGCAGGCACGTGGGCTACAACGTGACACCGTCTGGCGGCATGTCCTTTGTAAAAATTCCCTTGGGATGGTCCGACACTCAGCTGCTAAGCAGACATTCCCCTTTTTCCAGCCAAAGGAAGGAAAGCCTTCCTGCAGCTGAGCAGATGACCCAGGAGAGCAGCCAAGAGGGGCAGAAGAAGGTCCTGTCAGAACTCACCGATTCCCACTCCGACGTATGTCGTCACACAGTGGTTTTCATTCTCCCCACACTTGACAGGCTTCAGGCAGGCCCAGTTGGAGGATGCATCCGAGCATGAAAAGCAGATGAGCGTGTGGGCTGCAAGATAAAGGCACACCTTGGTTAGAGGCTGGTCAGAAGACCTCCTTGCTTGATGGTCCCCACCTCTGACACTTGGCACACACCACATCTGGCCACCACCACGCTTGCTATTTTAGCTGTATCAATCTGCAATAGGTTTTTTCCCCAAAAAAAACTGGCCAGGTGAAGGGTTCAAGCATAAAGCATACATTTCAAGCTCTTAGCGGGATCAACTCTCAGGTAAAGCCTCAACACAACCTGGTACTTTACGGCATGCTCCTGGTTGTACCAAGAGTGGGTTCAAGCTACAGCTGCCAAACTGAAACTAAACAACGGAGGCAAGTTCAGGCCTGCAACCTGGAGCCTGAGATCTGGGCTTATTCAGCTCACCTACTATGGACACTGATGGGAAATGCTCCAGGTGTGACCACAGGTTCCAGATTTCTGTTACCTGCCTTTGGCAGCAGGGTACAAACCTCGGGCTACGCTTGAGCTAGCAGATGTGGTGGAAACGATTTTTCAGCTAGAGCAAGCCGAGCATTGCAGCAAGACCTGCAAGGACTTGCACTGTCCCACTACCCAGGGAGTCACAACCTTTTTAATCTGGAGCAGGGGGATAGCAAAAAAAGCCTGCCTTCCTCCATGGCAGGTCCCCTAAAATGGTTTATCCTACACCAGCAGGATGGACTGCACCAACCGGCTCCCATCCCTCATCCTTCAGACCTGCCCAAGAAAGAGGAAAGACTGGAAAATAGGATTCAGTGGTGGGAAATCGTTGCAGAAACAGCCTGGACCAGTGACTCAGCAGGGACATATGCACTTTGCAGTGGACAGATGATCTTCTCCACATTTCTCATACAACAACATCACATCCACACTGCAATTGTTCACCTACATAAGCAGACAGATCAGGCCTGCTCCCAATGTTTCATGGATTCTGATTTTTGAGCAGTCAGATGGCAAGCCCTTCCATGAGGCACTGTCTTTCTCTTCTGTGTCTACAGGATGCAAAACAGAGTGGTGGCTGATTCAGGATGGAAACTGCAAGGCAGCATCACTCCTGCTCCTACCTCTTTCAGCCCCACCACAAATAAGATTATGCTACGGAGGTGATGTTGGTGAAGCCTTGGGAGAGCTCACCGAGGCTCAGCGGTCCCTGTCATGGAGTATTTGGAAAAAGAAGTTGGACAAATATTGGTCAGCAGCTGTTCCACTCTGCCGTGGGACTGCATGACCTCTTGAGGTTCTTCTCAATCCTGTTTCTCTCAGGAAAAGAAAAGCTTTTTATGAGAAAATCAGGAGAAAAAATAACAATTGTTCTCAGAGGAATGACTTTTGAGTAGCCATGGACAAGGCAGGGAAAGAAAACAAAAACATAATCTCAGGGAAATGGATTAAAGCAGGTTAGTGGGAGATCCTGAATGTCACATCAGGGCAGTCAAATGACTGCTTTGGAGATGAAGCCAACACCACAGTCCCCTATGCAAGAATTTCCCGGACTGTCTCGTACATCCTCCCAACGATCATCAGTCTGCCAGTGATCCTTGCAACAAAACTCGAGTTCGCTGAGCACGCCAATGCAGCAGCCACAACCTACACACAGCACCCAGAATTACAGGGCCACCAGTTGAGTCAAAAGCCCCAGGAGAGATTCGTCAGTGGACCTTGCCTCTGGATCTAGGAGAGGGGGAGGAGGACGGAGCCAGTCATTGAGTCTAGAGCCTGTCATTGTCCCTTGTTGAGCCCTCAGAGCATTTCCATGGGTGGGCCAAAACTCGGTCTGGGACCTCAGAGCGAAGCCCAGCTCCCTCCTCTTCTCTTGTCCCCAGCACGTTTCAAGTGACCTCTCCCAAACCCTTCTCCTTCCAACCACCCTGAGGGCAAACTGAGGAGGCAAATTGACTCATCCCATTTCACAGGAACCATCTGCAACCAGGAATGAAGTGGATTACAGGCTTCCTGTGGGCATTATGGCAGGACATATGTCCCCATACGTATTTGCTCACTACGCTAAACGCACAAGCTGAGTGGTGCAGCGCTACCCATTAAGACTTAGAGGTTCCAGATACAAACACATCAGAAATACTTATACATGCACATAAAAGTACATTTAGGCATGAAATTCTCTGCCATGTGACTAAATCTATGCTCCTACCACAGCATCTCTTACCTGTCCCCATGTTTTTCTTTGTCACACCTACCCTACTACCCCTTGTCTTAATACAGACAAAATCTTTCCAGGAGAGGTGAGTCCTTCAATGCAGTTTAACAGAAAAAATTTGCAGTCGTAACTAGTGCCACTTTCTGCCCCAGCAAAACAGGTAACTAAACAACCCAAGGCAGAGTTAAGAGAGCAAGCAGGCTGAGTCTTTTAGACAAAAGGCACAAGAGAGGTGGCAGAATTATGCAGCTGGAGACACAGCAAAGAGTTGGAGCTCAAGGCTACAAAAAAAGGAGGAGGGGGGGGAAAAAAAAAAAAAAAAGCCCAAGACTGAACAATGCAAAAGAGAAGCCTCGTTTTCACCAACTAGAAAATGCAGCGGAATTTATGAGTTTATTTGTTTGCTGCTCCGCTCCTTGGAGGAACAAAGAGGTCCCAAAACAGAGCAGATCGTTTTGGGGAATTCCTCAGAGAAGAGGTTGAATCCATTCTTGTGAAGAGCAATGCAGGGAGGAAAAAAAAAAAAAATAAAAAAAATAGCGCCTTTAAAAGCCCGCTCTGAAGCTCAGCAGCACCAGTGAAAAATGCTGTTGCTTCGGCAGCTCTTCCATTCGGTCCCTATGCCAAACGCTCTTTCCTTTTCCATTGCTCTTAGACAAGATCCTTACATACCATACGCAAGATCTTCAGGGTGCTTTGAGTAGGGGGTAAAACTATTCTGCAGAAGATTCCCTGGGATGTGTTGGAAGCATTTGGGGATAAAGCTAGCTGTAACGAACCCTTCTGCCTGGCTAAGAACTTAGTTTAAAGCTGAAAGGTTTTTTTGGTGTGGGGGAAGTGAAACCCCTTACTGCCTTGGCCTGGACATCCCATCCTCCCAGCTGGAACTGAGCACATCCCAGCTGGGCTCTGGTGGAGACCCAACGCTTGAATTGCCAGTCGCTTCCCAGATCCCACAGGGAGAGGGGCATGGGAAGGGCAGCAAACAACTAGTTTCTTCTCACCGGTGTCCTCAGGAGAAAAGAAGGGCCCATGTTTCCTGAGCAGGGGCTCAGAGGGCCCAGAGCTCTCCCGTTTGCTGTTTGGCTTCTCCAAGCATCAGCATATGGAAACAATATGGGGTTTTGGATGGCCCCATGGAGTTTGGATAGTACGAAATGGAGTCGACGGGAAGGCGGGGATTGCAGACCCTGTGACTTGGACAACTTGCAGTTGAACACCCAGCAAGAGGAAGCACGTTTCGGTGGCAGCCCCAAGATGCACTCCACAGGGCACACGGTCCCTTGGGGGTC
>NW_009604322.1:9234-12719 GCF_000690535.1 Cariama cristata | reverse complement strand
CAGAATGTATTATTTCTACAGGACGGTTGAATTAAGTTTCTTGGTTTTGTTTTTTTCCTCTTTTCCCTTCAGCTCTGTATTTTCATACCTTGCCAGCTAATCTCACTTCCCTTGTGAGCAGCATACCCTACCATTTAAGTAAAAATGGTTTACAGAAAAAAAAATATGTCCTATAAGATGCTATGACATTTTGTGAAACAACATAATGCAATGTGACTGATGTAGATGGATATGCCCCACAAAGCTGTGAGATTTAGATATGTAGTTTCCCCCCCAAAAAATCACTTCATGAAGCAGTTTTATTTAAAATATCACTTTGAAATCCTATTTAAACTCCTTGCAATAGATAGCAGATTTATTTAAACTTTTATGTAAAAGGCTTTTTACCTGAATGCTTGGAGATTTTCCTGTGTGCAATGCCTTTTTCAGCTCAGTATGTAGGGGAGAAAAGTATATAATACATAATAAAGCACCTAGCTAATGTTTCCTCCTTTACTCCCCTCCCTCAAGGAAGAGAAATGCTTTAGTGGGATCAATAGTTATTAATCATTAGAAATGATTTGAGGTTTTATTTCATCTACTTTTATTATAACGTCCATGCCATCTGCTGTACGTATTGAGCTTATTACGCTAATTCATTTTGCAAGCTCCAACCTCTGAGTGAGAGATGTCAGAGGGCAATTGATTAAGGGATATTTGTTCTGATACACCTTTTCCTTTAATTTCTCTCTGTAAGATTTTCAGACGGAGCAAGTGAGCTGACATGATAATGGGGCCTTGGGTCTGGAGATAAATGAGACGTGTGACTTTGTGCATTCATAACGTATCAGGCTGTCTTTTAACCTGGTGGTGATGGGAGGGGCAGGCGGTGTCGCCTGTGTGTTAGTACAAAGCTAAAGGCATGAGGTTGTTTCTCTTCTTAAAAGGCAGAAGAGAATGGATGCTTGACGTATAAACGACAGCTCAATCTTGGAATCTGCCTCCCGTACACCCCTTATCATCCATAGTTAAAAAGAATTTTGTGCAATGGGAGTAGGACAAAGAGGAAAAGTAGAACAAAGAAAAACTCAAAAGATCCTCTAATATAGCATGTGATATCACCTCTATGGCAAGTGAATATTGGCACTGTTTGGAGTACGTGTATCTCTACCACAAAGTAAGAACCGCTTGCTTCTAAACTTTTCAGCCCTACAGAGTATATCCTCAAATTCTTGCCTTCCACATTTGCACTAAGCAAACATTGAGATACAAGGGTTATAGGTGCTTGAAAAAAAATCCATCACCTTGTTGCCGTCAGTTCAAGACAGTGTCAAGAAGAAGCAGTGAACAAGACATGTCATAAATATTAGAGACTTGCTTCATAACCTTAGAGCAATCAGTCCAAGTATGACAGTAACTTGAATATTTAATAACTAACGCAAACTTTACAACCGCAACTTGAGCTTCATCACATTTTGACCTATTTATAATTAACTTATCCATTATGTCTGAGGTCCTGACACTATAGATACAGCTGAGTAACATTTACACACATGAACAGATCCACTGAATTCAGTGGAAAACCATGAGAAACCTTATTTAGAGGGTGCTGGATCCTAAATGCAGACAGCCACGCATGAACATGTCAGTCTGAGATCCTCTCTGAAGGTCAGGACAGCATTTTTAGCACAGGCTTCCTTATTGGGGCTCCAGGACTGTCCAGCCAGAACTCCTTCCTGGCACAATGCCTACTGTTCATGAAATAAAACCACCTGGGCTAGAAAAGAAGCCTCACCAAGCTGGACAGCACAGTATGGCTGAGATCAACCACTTTGAGCTGTGACCCTGCATTTTCTGCATGTATTTTTGAAGGCTTGGCTCGCTGCAACGTGCTATTAGCTGCACTCGTGTGCACCTTGAGGCTAGCTTGTGGGCCCTTTTATGTTCCAGCTATCACAGGCTTCTAACGAAAGCCTAGTCGCCGTCAAATTGCACTCTCCCTGTGTGCCCTCTCGTATCATTTCCATTGTGCCAGCAAAGTGCCCATATGATTGCCATTTTTCATTTGAAGACAGACTGATCAACTTCCATTTATTTAGGTAAAAAAAGTCCCTGGCCAATCTCACTTTTATGTAAGGCTTTATATTAGCCAATGACTACTTCAAACACCAATTCTGTAGATTCTTAAGCACATCATTTACATTGAAGCCAAATAGCATGTCACAGAAGTCTGTGTTAAACTTACTGTCAGTGGTACCTCTCAGATACTTACAGAATTTGCTGGCTGAAAGCTTTACTGCTATAATACCTCCAAATACCTTGAAACTGCAATGACTATATTCTGCTTCTGTTCATGAAAAAATGTCAGACGCTGCACGACATGACAACCCCTCAATCTGGGTGCGTCATTTTGTGCGTCTAGTTTCCTCAGCACGCAGGCTCCTGTTTTCCCTGTTATTAGGCACTTTGCAGCTCCAGTGCTAATTGCACAAATCGATTCATTTACAGCCAGCACAACAGATAACAGGGCAACAATGGAGACAAAAAGATTGCAGTAAGGCATGGCAACTGGTGTACTGATGGATGGTGAATAAAAGGGCCAGCTGTGTCTTGTAAAAAGAGGCAACTGAAAAAGAAAATCCCAACAAGGACTTTGTGAATTCAGTGACATTTTGTTGTCTGTAGGGAAGAAAACAGCCGAAAGGATTACTGAGAGCTTCCCTACCCACTAGGTCATGCCACCACCCTGTGCTGAGGTGTGGGGTGCCGCTCCACTGTCCTTGCTACTGCAGTTTCTACAATATGGGATTTACCACTGCATTATGAACAGAAAACTTCTTTCTTTCTCTTTGACAGAGCTTCAGTTAGTCATGCTGTACCCATGTCTCCAGTGGGTTTTCTCTGCAGCTTACCGAACTTGCAGCACTGAATGAGCAGTGCTAAGAGCATGGCAACTGAGTCAGGAGCCCGACTGCTGGGTAGCTCTTGCTGGAGAGTAAATAAACTCCTTTATAGAATGCAGTCTCCAGAGAGTTCTTCTCCAATTGGCACAGACTGTGAAACATATCCTTTTGCTGCAACACAGGGAGAAAAAGTAATAACCTTCCGCTCTGATCTCCCCTGCAGCAATCTAATATGTTCTCACTGGCATAGCCAAAGCCACTGGCTACCAGCTGGAGCTGTGTTGAAGGCTCGCAGGACCTGTGCAGAGATGCGGAATGCAGGGCACGTGGGAGACAAGCCATTTACATTCTGGCAGTCTTCACAAAGGAGGTTCCCAAAAAGAGTTTAAAGCTGTCTTCCTTTGGTGGGAAATAGAGACTTCTGCAGCTTTGCCACTGAAAAGTTTCCTGCCGCTTGTCCAGTTGCCCCTTGCAGAGCCCTCGCCTCTTGTGTAGCCTCCTGGACAGATCTACGGTGCTCACCTTGACTGGTACAGCTAAATCTTCCTCAGGATCTAAAACTCTGATCTAAAGCTTCATCCCACACATCAGCTCCTGGAGATA
>NW_009604322.1:0-9203 GCF_000690535.1 Cariama cristata | reverse complement strand
TAGGGCAGAGGCAAATATTCAAAAGTCCCAGCCTAGGGGTTTCAGTAATTTAATAAGGACAAGTGAAGCATAGAAAAAATGATTATCACGAGCATCTTAGTGGATTAGCACCTCACATAGTGAAAGCATTACAGAGTCTAAATATTGCAGCGTGAACATCTTGCTTGTCTATGAGCATGGGCGATACTGCAAACCACGTAGGAGTTACATTTTAGATGACTGAGATGCACGGTTAGCTTAAAGAGCCACGGTCATTATTTTTAGACATGGCTGATTAATTTGCTTTACCAAGACTCGAACGTAACATAATGTATATAATGCAATTAGAAAGCTGTGTCTCTATTAATACTGTGGGCAAAATGCAGAGATAAGCTTCTGAGAAGCAGTAGGAGTCTAATAATTATTTATACCTTCATCTTGTCTCTGAGAGCTCGTGGAGTTCAGCCTGGAAGTTTGAGCGTTTGAGAGGCATGTGCACTACTCAGTGTGTTATTGATTTCCCCGCAAATTCCACACCTGAATGTGTCTTGCTAAGTTTACATGACAGCCTAAGAGTCTAACAGGACATGACTACATGCTGAGGAGGTCAAAAAAAAGAGGACAAACATGCAGCAATTGGATGCCAGGGCTGGAACGCAAATGAAAAGGCAACTTTCTCCCATGTGAGTTTATCTTCTTCCAGAGGAGTGGCATGCCAGGCCACCCAAGAAGTATGACACAAAGCAAGCCGTTCCTGCCTCGTGTTCATCCAAACAATGACAACTGTACCCTATCCACCCAAGAAGTATGACACAAAGCAAGCCCTTCCTGCCCTGTGTTCATCCAAACGATGACAACTGTACCCTACGTAGCTCAGCGAGATCATTCTTTCACCTTCAGCACCCCTCTGCCAGGACCACAAGGTTAATTTCTCATCTTGGATACTCTATCTAGCAACACACAACAAAGATTTATTTAGCTTTCTGTAGACTAGGAGCTACATGTTGTGAGTACCACATTAGGGTTAAAATTTTGGCCCATTTCTAGTCCTGTACATTCTGTAGAAATAGCCATATTAAAAACCCCAACTAAACAACAACAAAAATCCCCAGTCCTCAAGACACTAAAACCCCAACCCAACACTGGCAAATAACCTAGGAACCAACGTAGCGATTCACACTTCACACAGAGCCTGTTCATAGTTCTCTTTAATACATCGCATGAGTCTTGTTTTCTTCCTTAAAGTTTCCAGAGCAAGAAACAACCATATTAATGGGGTTAAAGCATGTCAGCTTGTCTATGGATAGGTTAAATAGGAAATAAAACAATGAAAAAAGGCAGATCTGGAAAACACCCTGCAGAAAGATGAAGTAAATCAGCTAAAGAGATGTAACTATTGTCTAATTGCAGTAGCTATTTATAGAATAGAATATGGCTGAGGTTTTCTTTGCTAGTCATGCTTAGCAAATTGCAACTAATGGGTCTCTAAAACTTAAGCTTAATTTTATTTTTTTGGAACAGTGATGGAGAACCGATTAGTGTGTGCTTACACAGAAATGCATAAAATAATTATAGTAATACATGTGCTATGACTGAGGGGTGATTGCTGTCAAGACTCGTTCTTTATGTTGTGTGTTCCATCATCACCGATCGTTTAATAAACAAACAGGAAATATTACAAACAAGCAGTCACAGAGCAGGCATTCATTCAGCTACTAAGAAACTTATAAATGGGTATGAGAACACCTTTACTCCAGAGGGATTTTCCAAAGGAGAAATAGGGCATCTCAGTCTCCATGATCCATTCAATCCTCAACTCCTTTTAGTATTCACACTCAGAAATATCTGGTATCATGATAAAGTTTTCAATAATTGACACAGATGTGTTTGCGTCCTGCACCATTCAGTTAATGGAGAGCTCCAGGGAGCCAAGATTTTGCTTGTTGTGTATTCATTTATTATTCATTTAAAGAACATGGCCATTTGCCAATAGGAACTGAAATGAAATCACCACCTTCATGCAGGCAATCCAACAACCCTCCAGTCACAATGACATTCAGTTACTAATGGGTTAGTTCAGTTTTAAGCCTCTGCCTAGAGATGAATAACATTAATTATTGTAATTGGTAGTGACAGTAATGGGTGCAACATTTCCAGGGCTAATTTACTCTACTTTTGTGAGGTATCATGCTAATGTGGCTATTCTGCTTCAGTACCCAAGATAACTAAAGCTAGCTTAAATGTTTTTCTACTGTACAATATTGTGTAGTGCCTGCACGTCTTAAGACTTGCAAAGTACAAAATGGTATAGAGTTGCTGCAGTTAGGCAATTGACTGGACACAAATGTACCAAAGCATCATGAAAGAATTTATGTGAACCCATCACGCACTGGTATGAAATGTTTTGTTCACTTTGGCAGCGTGGTTGGGGAAAAAAATACTCATTTGATTAAATAATAATAAAGAATCCATTTACAACAGATGAAAACGGGAACGAGACTAAAGTAGGTTTTGTTTTGTTTATTTCAGGCTTTAGAGATTCAGAGCAATGATTTGACCCAAGGTTTCTTACCTCTCAAGTGAGTCTCTCAACTACTGAGTTATTAGTGCACACTGAAGCAGGCCTTCCTCAGGCTCGTCGGCTCAAACTGCTCCACTTTGAATAGCATACTTAAATATTTGGTGAGGGAACACAAATGATTCGGTAGCTGCTGGTCAGCAGGCTAAAATATAAGGGACCCAACTAGTTATCCAAAATAGAATAACACCAACAGGAAAGACTGAGAAAAGCTCTCGATCCTCAGCCTTTTGAACAGATAAACCTAAATGTTAGGACACATTACCAGGAAAAGAAATGCTGGTGGGTTAAGATACCCTCAGGCAGAGAGGGTCTGAATCTATGCCCTGTCAAGGTAAATATCCTAAACAGAGGGCTATCGAATAAAATTGGGACTTGACGAGTTTAAGAAAGTGCTGATATCTGAACTGGCAGGAGTTTTTTGGCAAGTATCACGGGTAGTTGAAAACTTAATAAAGCACAGATGAGACCAAATTTCTCTCTGCTTGAAAGAGTTCAGGGAAAATTAACACATTAAAAAAAAATGTTTAACTATATGTAGGTATGCATATATATACATGTCGGGAATTAAAAACT
The DNA here is from genome assembly GCF_000690535.1 of Cariama cristata. NCBI lineage: Eukaryota > Metazoa > Chordata > Aves > Cariamiformes > Cariamidae > Cariama > Cariama cristata. The sequence continues at coordinate 6,070 of NW_009604322.1, read as the reverse complement.
TGTAGGCATCAATGGCAAAGACTATCAAAGAAGCAAGAGGGAGGTAAAAAAAAAAATCCCAGCTATTTTGTCCTAGTAGTATATGCCATCTCAAAATATTAGAAAGAGCTCCCATTCACAAAAATTGAATTTCAGTCTGTTCTCTTGAGTTGCATTAAATTAGATTATGCTTTTATATACTGACTGGAAAGAAAAAAATACAAGATCATGAAACAAACAATCAAAAATAATTGAAAAATATTTTTACAGTCAGTCTGAGTGCTTCCAAAAAGGCTTTTATGAAAATAAGTCAGTATCAGAATTATATGAAATTCTTCTTTATCAGTTCTTCAAACTTCTGACTTTTTTACTTCAATTTAATAAAATTGATACCATTTAAAATAGCATCCTGTTTAAAATTATATATATTCACATACTGAGTAAGTTGAATTTCTGACTTGTGCAGATTATACAAAAGACAGAACAGTTCCTCCCGAGCCAAGCGTGCCTAACACCTGAGGACTACTGACATTCACAATGAAGGAAAACACACACTACCTAGAGAAGCGCACGGGACAGGACTCTGAGCAGGCAGCATGGTTAAACCCACGGACAGATCCATCCACCTGTTTGTTGACCCAGAAGGGACAGACAGAGGACGGGAAGTGACCATTTGGGTTGCACAAGCCCCCACACCCTGGCAACAGGCTGTCTCGGAAGGAGTTAAGCTCCTGCTAGTCCCCGCTGGCTGCTCCAGAGCCTCCCTCTACTGATGCTCAGAAACCTTCCTCTCGTACACAGCCGAAATTTATTCATTGCCTGTTTACACTCATTTGTTCCTGTGCCAACATTGTCCTTTGGCTTAAATTGCTCTCCTCCCTCCCTGGTGTTTATCCTCCTGATGTATTTATAGATAGCAATCGGATCCCATCTCAGCTTTCATTTTGCTAGGCTAAACAAGCCAAGCTTTTCCCAGTCTCCTCTTCTGAGACAGGCACTTCATTCCCCACCATTATCCTCATAGTCCTCTGCCGCACCTGTTCCTGCGTCAGTTGTTGGCTTACGGTAAGAAGCTGAGACACCCACTTGAGGACCGACGTCCTCTCTCGTTTAGGTGGCACGCTGACAGGTGATGAGGATGAAGGTCCCTCTCCCAGGGAGCAGTGGGGGGGTCCCTGCTGGCTGGGACAGGGGTGCAATCCAGAGTGAAGTCAGTGGGGCTGAGCAAAGGTCACGTACCTGTGCCCAACAGCGCTGTTCCTTGAACTTCACGGCAGAGCCATGTTTAGATTCAAAGGCCAATGATGAGCGCAAAAGACAGATCAAATTCACCAGGTGATATGTTAGTAATACCATTAACTGTAAAATAACATTAAATACTGCCTTATGGCGGGGGTGGGGGGGGAAACAGATAGGTGCTACAGAGAGGCCACCTCTTACATTTAAGTGCTACAATCAGCTGGCTCCATAGTTACTACAGCAGTATATGGTATATGCATCTTGCATTTCCCTTTACAAGTCACACGAATGAATATTTATCCTTTAGTAGCCTGAGACGTTGAACACAGCAACAGCTATTCACTGGCATCTGTAAGTTTGCAGGCTGTTGGATGCTCCCTGTTCACGTACCTCCATCACCTTCCTGAAGAGGAGGACATGTCAGGCTCAGGTGGCAGAAGCTGGCTCAACACAGCGTGCCCAGTCCTACTTAGAAGGCAAGCTTTAGAGAGAAACGCATTTTAGAGAGCATTTGGCACTGACTGTCTGAAGAAGAGAGCCACTAGGTTCAGATGCTCTTACTAGCGGGGCTTCAGCTGTGTCAGTCCTGCTGACCATTGACATGCTCATGTGTATGCATGGGTTAGCCTGGGACTGCAATTAACAGGACACCCATTATGGGATGCACCTGGGAGAGCCATCATGGGCTAAAATGTCCTGCACTACTTCAGTCCTGTGGCAATGAGGTGTATGCTCTTTGGGAATAACTAAATTAAAAGTATGAATGAATAGGGCCACTGTCCATATTTTCTGACAACATATTTCCTCTGTACTATTTATAAATGTTACAGGAAGAATTATTGGTCAGATTCTCAGCTGCTGTACATTGATGGAGCTTCATTAGCTACAATGAAGCCTGTCACTGCACCAGCCAATCAGTTGACTGTTTTTTAATTAAGTTGTAGAACATGCCTTTGAAGGGGATTTTTCTTCCTTTGACATAATCCATCCAACCATATTTCTTCCTTCACTTTCCCATGGACAAAATATACTCTCCAGATTGTTGCCAAAACCTGCATGATTCACTATATTGAAATAAATCTACCTTTCTGGAATTTATAGGTAGGGGTGCTACGCTGAGCATGATTAATCTAAGATTTGAAGGGCTTCAGCCAGCTATAAGTTTCAGTAAAGAGCTGTAATTCCAGGTTAAGTATAGCAATTCCAGATTGCTGAACATTGCTGTATTGATCTCTTTAAACCATTAAATATGGAAGTTCAAATTCATGCACAAAGGTAACATTTTTGAAATCGTAGTAATTTAGGAGGATTATGTTTCTGAACATGGTGTGGATGGGAGAACATTCGTCTAAAGTAATGGCTTCTCTCTGCTGGAGAGACTCAAGAGCAGGATGCACAAGTAGAACTTTCCTTTTATTTTAAGAAGAGTAATGCTTTGTTGGACTACCTCCATCTTTTTTCAGTCACATTATGGCAAAGACAGGTAGTTTTGAGGGGGAAGATAGGGTAACAAACCTCACATCACAGCCATAAACCCAGCGATTTTCCTGGTTGCCACTCTGCTCAACAGTATGATCACACTGTCAAAACAGCAAGGGATGCTCCTTCAATAATCTTCCTTTCCATGCTGCTCCAAGTGCAAGCAACATCTCGTACCATGGGGGCTAAGTAACAGATAATATAAGGACTATGATGTGCTGCTGATCAGGTGGGAGCCCAATCATCATGGAATGTGTAATACAAAAACATGCTAGCGGTGAGACCTAGAAGTTTTGTCTCCTCAAGCTAAATGAGAGCACCCTCAGGATGCTCTCATCTGCTTTGGCTACTCCCTTTCCTGCGGAGGCCTCCTGTCCCATCTCACACTGGCAGGACCACTGCCCTCACTAGCTCTGCATGACATCCCATGCTCAGGGTGAGGAGGATGATGGTGCAATTCTGAATCTTCTACCTTAGGGTATAAGAGGAGGCAAGTTGGGGAAGGTGGAGTTGTCTGTGCCCATCTGAGCAAAAACGTGACAAAAAAACCCCAGAGAACTGGGTCCAAGGAGATGTTTTTTTGCCTTTTTGTTTTTCCTTTCTTTTTAATTCAGTGACAGTTTTGATATTTGTTTAAATGCATTCTCTAAGATCAGGGTTGTTGTCTCTTTGCGCCTGTAATCCTATTAAAAGTGCCATGCAGCCTTTCCTATAAGCTAGAATATTGGTATTATGTGTCATCTGTGCAAAACACTTATGAGATCTGGTCCATAATTACAGCTTTCTAACATCACACAAGAACATTTCTCAGACCTACTAATTGTGCTGCCCTTTATGGTCCATCTTATTGATTAAACATCTGTTAGTGTTTGGCGAAATGAGAATTCACTTGCAATGCAATGTGTCTGGTGTATTCAATTCTGTTTAAGTCAGCCCTGACTACAAGTTTGAGATACATGTATTGTATCTCCTTAATTGTATCTTAGCATTTTTTGCCTCTCTTTGTTATCTGTACTGTTTGCTGCAGGGCAGGAGAGTGTTCTAATCTTTTCTTTACAGAAAAGTCAAATTATATTCCCTTATTTTTTTTGCCACACTTGAACTATTTAAGGTAGACAAATGCTTAGGAGCACTTCAAAATAATAACTTAATACAGACCATTACCTTTTTTCATATGTCACAATCCAGTTACACACTAAATTTTATCCTTTGTAGCCACGCCTGAGAAACTGATAAATGGAGTGAATGAGTTAAAAAAAAAATCAAACGCAAAACCACCCCAACCCCCCCCCAAAAAAAAAAAACATTAAGACTTTTTAATTAGGCATTCTTAATTGTGAAGAATTTTCTTTTCAAGGAGAAAAAAAAAGAAGGGTCTTTGAACAAGATCCCTCTCCTCCTACTCTTCATAATTCAAATTAAAATAGAAAAGATGTTAGTGTGTTGGTAACCTCTGGGAAATTAAAAAAGTATCTCTTGCAGAGAAGCAATGTGGAGTGCTTCTCTCTTTCCATTCCCTGTGCTTACTAAAAAATTAGAAGTTCTCCACAAAAGAAATCCAAAAGCTGACACAAATAGAGGAGGAGAGAGTCTGTTTCACTGCTGTCCAATGCTATTTCAAATTGACTTATCCTTTCTTTATCTCATTTGCTGACTGATAAAATCTTGACAGTATTAAAGAATAATCCAAGTCCTATTGCATGACTTGTTTTCGTTCTGCATGTTTTATGTATATTGATTGGAGAAATGAAAAAATGCTAATATCCATATGTTGTCACATCAAGAAAATGTGGACCACTTATTTTCCCAAATTACATTATGTCTGGATGATTTTGCAAAGATCTGGGAGCTGAGCTTGCATTCAGTTTCAAGATGAAATGAACAGACCCAACAAAGAAGGAAAATTAAATTACTTCTTCCGATATTTTATCCCTTTGACATTTCCTTTCAGTGCCCCTCCCTCCATCATCTCCTCCACTCTGACAGTTACAGTATCACCACTGAAATGCTGTCTGGCAAGAAAAATAACCCCTTCATCTGTCTCTGGTCCAGACCTGGTTGAACTCAGAGAGAGTCTTTCCCCTGACTTAGGGAGGTTTGGTTAGGTCCTTTACTATTTATGGATGAGAATGGAAATTCTACTGCAGTGTTTTGAAGGGTTTATGCTCCAACTTAAATGTTTTAGAGTCTAACCTGGAGAACAGCCTCTTAAGCTTGAGAAACAAAACCCACTTGCTTAAGGGAACATACACAATCATGGGCCAGGGCCTTCAAGTGTTGTCTAAAACCCAAGCTCGACAAAACTGCTGGGGAGATGCGCGCTACTATAACTGACTGCCAAAAAGGAAAATGAGTAAGCTAAGGAAACACAATGAGAATAACAACAAGAAGCACAAGCCGCTCTTGGATTCCCATCACCATCCCAATAAAAAATAAATGCTAGAAAAATAAAGCTATCAGACCCTGAGACTGTCTGAAAACTAAAGCCTTCTTAGACACGACATTTTTCAAGGTATTTTCCATTCCCCAAAAGTAAACAGACCTAATTTCTCCATTAACACCTATGCCTTTATATTTGTGCAACAATCTCAACAAACCAGTTCTTGCAATAACTTTAGTACACAAAAAGTGTACAGTCAGCAACCCAGCTCTAAAAGCTGCTATTTTGACTCAATGGAGAGTAGGTAACACATTAGTAGCAACACTGGAAGTCTCCTCTCTTTTCTGCTGCAGAAGTTTATTGTATGGTCACTAAATCAATGACTAAGTATCAGTGATTTCAGAACTGCAGGGTCAGAGCCATGTAGAGACATTTGTGCACCTAAAAGTTAAATCAGACAACTAAACACCTTTAAAATATTATTCTGCAGATACCTGAAGTCCACCCTATGAAGACCATCTCCTGGAGGACAAGAAAGAAATTCTGGCTCAGCTGAACTGACCACCATGCTTCCATCAATGAGGACTTCACCTTAGGTCATTGATCACCACTTTCATTGCTGAGAGTGCCAGCTTGGTGTTTCTCAGAGATTTCTCTTGCCATTCAGGTTTGTGAAGCCTCCCTCTCCTCCCTTGTTTTGCTTTCAAACAGTATACTCCTTTGGGCCAAAAAAATACGGTCTTCTATTTACCTGTTCAGTTGGATGTTTTATACTGCACCGAGCAAAGACTGAGTGCACCGGGACATCTCCAGGGACAGATACTAGCTCCACTATCAGGCAACAGTCAGGGTCAGTTCCCTGTAGCTTCTACTACGTTTTTTTAAATTGTCTTGATCATGAGCTATCTCACTGCTTTATGGAGTAATGCTCCTAGGCACTGACCTGGGGAATTATACTACCTCTGCAGAAATCATAGAATCATAGAATCATTA
>NW_009604321.1:0-7320 GCF_000690535.1 Cariama cristata | reverse complement strand
ATGACAGTTTCTATAGTTTCTTAAAAAAATCTAGTGAGTGCCTGGTGAGGTACCTATGATTACCAATTTCAAAACATTAAACTCTATAGATACTAAAACATTACACATTATTCCTATAGTTACCGATTTCAAACTTAATACTTCTATGGTTACAATTCTATGATTACACACAGTTCCTATAGAGACTTAAACACAGCACACCTTTACCTATTTCATTTAGAATCAAACTGAATTTTTATATCAAATCTCATTTGATTTCAGATATTTGTAACAGCACAGCAGGTACATCTCCTCTGTGACTGCCCCACCTTCCCAGGTGCCCCTGTGTAATACGTATGAGGTGGTGAAAGTGGAACTGAACAATAATGGGGATGATGGCTCATCTAACTTGGAGGAGTCACCTAGGTCGAGTCAGTCCAGACCTGGCCTCAAAACTGCTTGCATTAAGAAAAAAAGATGGGTGGTTGTTGTAGGAGACTCTTTCCTGCACGGATCAGAAGGCCTGATACGCAGACCAGACCCTCTCTTCATGGAAATCTGCTGCCTCCCTCGGGCCCAGGTTAAAGATGTGAAGAGAAACCCTTCTACCCTGGTACAGCCCTCGGAACGTTATCCATTACTGATTTTTCAGGTAGGCAGTGACGAAGTTGGAACTAGAAGTCCAAAGGCAATCAAGAGAGACTTCAAGGCCCCTGACTGAGGATCAGGAGCACAAGCAGTGCTCTCCTCTATTCCCCCGTTTGCGGGGAATGATGAGAGCAGAAATGGGGAGACCCAGCAGATCAGTATCTATCTCCAGGACTGGTGTCACAGGCAGAATTTTGGGGTTTTTGATCATGGGTCAGTCTATATGACACCAGGCTTGTTGGCAACAGATTGAGCACACCTGTCACGAAGGGGAAAAAGGATCTTTGCACAGGAGTTAGCAGGGCTCATTGGAAGGGCTTTAAGCTAGATTTGAAGCGGGAAAGGGATATAACCAGGCTTGCCAGACATAAGCCTGAGGGTGGTAATGTCTGTGGGCAGTGTGCTAGTGAGGTCCTTGGGTCTGCTGCCTCAGGGGAGGTAGAGGATGGGGATCCATGCAGCAGCAGAGGCACAAGGGTCATTGATGGCTTAGATACTATGGAAGCACCTGAAAATGACCAGTAGGAATTAGGGTTTCTCCCCCCAAAAAGGTGGCGAGATCAGTAGCCCAACTGAAGTGCATCTACACCAATGCACGCAGCATGGGCAACAAACAGGAGGAGCTGGAAGCCATTGTGCAGCAGGAAAACTGTGATATTGTTGCCATAATGGAAACATGGTGGGATGACTCACACAATTGGAGTGCTGCAATGGATAGCTATAAACTCTTCAGAGGGGATAGGTAAGGAAGGAGAGGCGGTGAGGTAGCCCTGTATGTTAGGGAGTGTTTGATTGTCTAGAGCTTGACAATGGTGAGGAAAGAGTTGAATGTTTATGGGTAAGAGTCAGGGGTAAGGCCAACAAGGCAGACATCATGGTGGGAGTCTGTTATAGACCATCCAACCAGGATGAAATTGTAGATGAAATATTCTATAAGCAACTGGGAGAAGTCTCACGAACACTAGCCCTTGTTCTCATGGGGGGCTTCAACCTGCCAAAGGTCTGCTGGAAATACAACACAGCAGAGAGGAAACAATCCAGGAAATTCCTGGAGTGTGTAGAAGAGAATTTCCTGACACAGCTGGTGAGGGAGCCAGCTAGTGAAGGGGCCCAACTAGGGCAGTTTTTTGTGAACAGAGAAGGACTTGTGGGCGATGTGATGGTTGGAGGCCATCTTGGGCACAGTGATCACAAAATGACAGAGTTTTCAATTCTTGGAGAAGTAAGGAGGGGGGGTCAGCTGAACTGCTACCTTGGACTTCTGGAGAACAGACCTTGGCCTGTTTTGGGGCCTGGTTGACAGAGTCCCTTGGGAGGCAGTCCTGAAGGGGAAAGGGGATCAGGAAGGCTGGACCTTCTTCAACAAGGAAATCTTGAACATGCAGGAGCAGGCCGTCCCCATGTGCTGAAAGACAAGCTAGCGGGGAAGAAGACTGGCCTGGCTGAACAGAGAGCTTTGGCTGGAACTGAGGAAAAAAAAGAGAGTGTGTAACATTTGGAAGAAGGGGCAGGCAACTGAGGAGGACCACAAGGCTGTCGTGAGGTCATGCAGGATGAAAATCAGAAGGGCTGAAGCCCAGCTAGAATTTAATCTGGCTACTTCTGTAAAAGATGATAAAAAATGTTTCTATAAATACATTAGCAACAGAAGGAGGGCTAAGGAGAATCTCCATCCTTTATTGGATGAGAGGGGAAACACAGTGACAAAGGCTGAGAAGGCTGAGGTACTAAACGCCTTATTTTCCTCAGTCTTTAATAGTAAGATCAGTTGTTCTTTGGGTACCCACTGTCCTGAGCTGGAAGACAGGAACGGGGAGCAGAATGAAGCCACAATAATCCAAGGGGAAATGGTTAGTGACCTGCTACACCACTTAGACACACACAGAAAGGTCTATGTGGCCAGATGGGATCCACCCAAGGGTAATGAGGGAGCTGGCAGAAGCGCTCACCAAGCCACTTTCCATCATTTATGAGCAGTCCTGGCTAACCAGGGAGGTCCCAGTTGACAGGAGGTTTGCAAACATGATGGCCATCTACAAGAAAGGCCAGAAGGAGGATCTGGGGAACTACAGGTCTGTCAGCCTGACCTCAGTGCCAGGGAAGATTACGCAGCAGATCATCCTGAGTGTTATCACATAGCATGTACAGGACAACCAGGTGAACAGGACCAGTCAGCATGGGTTTATGAAAGGCAAGGAGTGCTTGACCAACCTGATCTCCTTCTATGAACAGGTGACCCGCTTAGTGGATGAGGGAAAGGCTGTGGATGTTGTTTACCTGGACTGTAGTAAAGTCTTTGATACTATTTCCCACAGCATTCTCCCTGAGAAACTGGCAGCTCATGCCTTGAACAGGCGTACTCTGGAGGGTGAAAAACTGGCTGGATGGCCAGGCCCAAAGAGTGGTGGTGAATGGAGCTAAATCCAGTTGGCGGCTGGTCACCAGTGGTGTTCCCCAGGGCTCATCTTTTGGGCCAGTTCTCTTTAATATCTTTACCAAGGGGGGAATGAGAGGATTGAGTGCACTCTCAGTAAGTTGGCAGATCACACAAAGTTAGGTGAGAGTGTTGATCTGCTTGAGGGTAGGAAGGCTCTACAGAGGGATCTGGACAGGCTGAATCGATGGGCTGAAGCCAATTGTATCAAATTCAACCGAAATGCTGGGTCCTGCATTTTGGTCATAGCTGCTTTGCGGAGAAAGACCTGGGGGTGTTGGTCGACAGCCGGCTGAACATGAGCCGGCAGTGTGCCCAGGTCTCCAATAAGGCCAACAACATCCTGGCCTATATCAGAAGCAGTGTGGCCAGCAGGACGAGGGAAGTGATAGTCCCCCTGTACTTGGCACTGGTGAGGCCACACCTCGAGTACTGTTGTTCAGTTCCGGGCCCCTCACTTCAAGAAGGACACTGAGGTGCTGGAGCGTGTCCAGAGAAGGGCAATGAAGCTGGTGAAGGGTCTGGAGCGCAAGTCTTATGAGGAGCAGCTGAGGGAACTCCAGTTGTTTAGTCTGGAGAAAAGGAGGCTAAGGGGAGACCTTATCACTCTCTGCAAGCACCTGAAAAGAGGGTGTAGCAAGGTGGGGGTCGGTCTCTTCTCCCAAGTAACCAGCAATAGGGCAAGAAGAAATGGCCTCAAGTTGCATTAGGGGAGGTTTAGATTTCTTCACTGAAAGGGTTGTCAGGCACTGGAACAGCCTGCCCAGGGAAGTGGTTGAGTCACCATCCCTGGAGACATTTAAAAGGCATGTAGATATGGCTCTTATGGACATGGTTTAGTGGTGGACTTGGCCGTGCTAAGTTTACGGTTGGACTCAATCTTACAGGTCCTTTCCAACCTAAATGATTCTGTGATTCTATAAAAGCTTCAAAGTAAATAATGATGAAATTAACATTTTTTGACTTGGGAACGCCAGTACTGTCTCTTCCTAAATTCTCCTGCTCTGTAGTTTGCAATGACATGGTCTCCCTCCAAGTAGTCTTACTAATAAGTACCAAAAAATATTGTCAGACAGGACAGTACCATTATGAAAAGACACAGGATTTTAATAAGATGTTTCTGACATGGCGGCAACAATAATACTTTGACTCTTTCCTTGAGCTGTATCTAGGTAACAAAACCGAAATTTTAAAATATGGGGCAACTTACACCCCACACAGAAAAAAACCTCTGAAGTATAGAAATGAGAAAGTGAGGAAAAGTTTTATACAGGTTTTAATACTGAAATTACCCTTGGCATCAGACAAATGTTAAAATAAGAGTAATTTAAATCCACAAACCATGTGTGTGCAACTTGTTTGTTAGGTATAGGGAGAAATTTAGAGGAAGAGTTTTATCTATTGGTACACTAACTCTGAGAAACACCTCTCTTCATCATTCACCTATAAAGTTGCCAAGTTGCTTAACCAGTCATGGTGCTGTGGATACCAATTTATAGAAAGTCTTCATCCTAAAAGCTTTTCCTTAAAGGAAGAACACCTAAGAAACGTGTAATCTTATAAAACCACCCTTCTGTTTCCTGTCTGCCTTCTTGGGGATTTCCAAGTTAATCAAGATGTTGACCTTTATCTTCTGCTGCTTCTTACCTTTTAAAAAGACTACTGTCCTTCACTATAGTAGGTACAGTCATAACATGTTCGGATGGATTAGATCATCAGCCTGTTCTGAAAAACATGCTGATGTCTCAAGGCAAGGGCTCAACTTCCAGATTATGGATTAACAAATCCTGTTATAAAGATTTTGTTTGTTTACAGAGTTTTATTTAGGCTTATCAGTTTTGTTCACAATGTAATCCTACCAACAGTTGTGTCAGCACAACCTAGAGTAGTAGCATATTGCAGCACAGGAGAAGGAATGTGCATTGTGGGAGAGAAGCAGGAATACCTTAAACTGGAATTTGTCCTCAAGGTGGTTGTTTTTAAATACACTGACAACTGTTTCATACAAGTGTATGCACAGTGAAAGCCATGTTTTTTAAAGCATATAAAGTGGTTTAGCATATGCATTACACTACTGTCTCCTTCTCAGAGTAGGTAAGACAGTGACCAAATACACTGAAAAAGAGGTGGATTTCCTATTCCAGGCTTGGAGGGCTAGTATGACACCACCAAAGAAGTAATCTCAGCCTGCCACTTCAGGAATTGTACTCTTTAGTGGCAAAAGTAGACTGAGGTATTGCCACACTCATCCCCCTTCCCTGACTGCTCATACCTAGCCTTGTACGGCTGAGTTGTGCTGGCTCAACTAGTTGTCTGGCTGCGGTGTTAACCAGATAGGGAACATATCTGGTTTTAAAAAGCGTAACAAGATTTATACAAAGAAATTATGGATATTTAAAAATAACACCAAGACTAATTTTTAAGCTGGGTCATCTTCCTCACCTACTTTGCCGAACAGTTGCATAAACTTTATGGGGCAGAAGTGAGGGAACAGCATGCGGAAGACTGAGGAGGAGGATACATAGTAGTGAAAGGGTGGCAGGGGGAGCAATACTGACTTAAGGTATTGTATCCAGAGATTTCACATCATGAATCTACACTCCGAGAGAAAATATAAACAGAAAGCTCAGTGTGCTTTTACTTAGGTAGACCAATGTATGGCTGTGACACTTTCTTGCAGTTGGAAAATTAACTTGCATTAACACTGCTGAACTCTTTTAAGGTGGCTTCTATACCATGTGAATCATAAACATCCACACCTTTCTCCAATCCAGGTAAGTAAGCAGCAAGATACAAACACCGCGATTTTCAAGGAGAGACATTTAGCTGAGACATTCTTATTCCTCAAATTTCAGAGTAGTAACTAGCTCTTCAGTCAGCAGGGGGAAGGGGAATTTAAAACCAAGTTCCACAACAGATTACACTTTTTTTTTGTTATTAATCAGGAGCATAGTATTATGGATTGGCAATGCTTGTTCCATAGAGCTAGAGGTAGGAAAATGAAAACACTGTGTCAGTCCATAATGCCATCTGATGTACAGGATAAAAGTGGGGCTTGTCATATTACAAATGAGGGCCCAGTGTTTGTGATAACTTTGCATGAACTCTGTAACTATTTTTTAAATTGGTCTAATTGCTCAGGAACTTACCTATGGGATTTCTGTCCTCTCCCTTATCAGTAGCTGATGAAGTGCATCATTTAGATCCCACATTTAGATTAAGGCATGTCTGTTCCAGTACTTGAGCAGCGTATCTGTGACCACCTGTTAGGTTGCAGCCTAAGCCTCTAACTAATTATAATAGCAGTAAATTTATCAGGAATTTAAGTAGTCTTAGGAAATCAGAGATTTGAATGCTTGTCCTTAGCTTGGGATTGTGAGTGGCTCCCCATTACATGCTTGGTTTTTGTATTTGGGCATTAGCAAGGATCAATAGCCCCTTTTAAGAATGAAATGACGACTTGAATTCCCTCACATCATTCATAATCTTATGTCTGCTGAGTTTTAACTCATTATTTTAAAATTAAATGGAACTTGCTGGTTTCTTTTACTTCTCTAAGAAGTTCTGTGGCAGATTCCAGCTTGCACACCGCTGAAAAACAAATTGTGTATGTGTACATGTAGATGAACCTCCCTATTTGTAAATCTATACACATATATGTGTGTATATACATATTTTTATATCTATGGAAAGATGGATAAATATGCTTCCTTCTGCTAATCCTACCATCTTCTATTTAGCCACCCTGTGTAGAGAGGCAATTATTCAAAGTCATGTGTACAGGGATAGAAAAACAATGGCAGGTACTAGGATTTAGGAATGCATATCTGCACCATAGCTTATGATTGGGAAAACCCTGTGAGGCAATTCTAAGGAAACCTCCAGGCATCTTAAACACAAAAAGTGTAGTTTTAAACAGCACAGCATAGATTTGAAAAGGATCTGAAGGCAGCACTAGTCAGATCGTGGTGTTGTCATAGCAACAGACATTGAAATTCAAAATATGAAGTACAAAATGGGGGTGGGAGAAAAGAAAGGGTAGGGAAGAAAAAAATAGCAAGCAATAATGAAAATCTATAAAAGAATATGAAAATTAGACCTCTATGATGAATGATAGAATAACTAAAATATCCTTATTCTGCATACTATTATTTGCGTTTTTTTACCTTTTCCACACAATTTGAAAATGCTTTATAAATATTAACAATCTATGCCTTCTAACAACCCTCAAGTAAAGTATTGATGTTGCCATTGATAGA
>NW_009604320.1:43733-48301 GCF_000690535.1 Cariama cristata | reverse complement strand
CTTTTTCCGCTTGACCACTTTCTAACCACAAATGATCAATTATCACAATGATTAGAGGAAAAGAGAATTTTTTCTAAGCCTAGATTAAAAAGGATCTGGTTTTATTTTATTAAGTCAAGTAAGCCAGAACGAATAGGTACGAAATTTCTGAATACCTCAAAGATGTCTGCTGGTAGAGCAAAACAAAAAACCAGATACAAAATTAGACCTAATAAAATAGGCTGAAAATTCAAAACCAAACAAACCGAATATTCCCAACCACTCACACAGTGGAACCGTGGGAGAAATCTAAACATTTAAGATAGGAGGACAAATTTTATGGTAACGTTAATACTACCAGTGGGGACTGCTCACTGACCTAGGTGGTCTTTTCCAGTCCAGTGTTATGATCACATACTAAAACCCTTGTGAAGTCCTAAAATCTCCAGGCTCATTTCCTCAAAAGCGCTATTGTTATAAAGTTTTGTTTATTAAAAGCCTCTGCATTACAATGCATGAAGCCAATCTACCCTAGAGAATAATACAATGCCATATGGGATACTTAAAGACTTCAACAGAACTTCCCTAAGGATCATGATATCCAAATGTGTCTAACCACAAACCCCCACCACAATAGATCCTCTGCCACTACATACAATTGCTGTAGCCAATTATACACCAGTGCTACATTGGAAATGCAACTACTAGAAAACAAGTTTTTAGAGCACTCACTGGCTTCAGAAGACAAAATGAAAGCACATGGTAAGCATTAAACTTAAGCAACACAATCACAAGAAACGCATACATAAGTTAAAGTTTCTCACACATGCAAGTTCCTAAGATCAGGAGCAATAATGCTCCTGGGAAGGTCTACATGGCAGGGCAGTCCACGCCATGACAATCTCAAGTCTGCAAGGCAGATGCCATAGGTCATACAGAGAATCAGAGTTTCTGGTTGGAAGAGAGCCTCTGGAGGTCTCCAGACCTACCTCCTGCACAAACCAGGACAATTGCTAGCAGTACAGATCAGCTCAGCCATGACTTTGTCCAGCCAAGTTTTCAAAAATCTTCGAAGGTGGAAGTTCACTGTCTGGGTGACCTGTTCCAGTCACTGCACCAACCTCCTACTAACATTCAGTCTGAATCTTCAAAGCTGCAATCTATCATTACTGCCCCTTGTTACGTTACCTGCCACTATTGAAAAAGTTATCTGCAACAGTTCTTCCTATTGCAACATCCCGATTTTATGTAAAAAATAAGCAGCCTCAAAATCACATCAGCCATCTCTCTCAAGATCCTGTGTGAATCTCATCCAGCTTCAGAGAGGAGGTTTTCAATGTATTTCCTAACATCAAGCTCCCTCAGGATTAACTGCCCCTTCTCCTTTCTAAACTGTGCTTGTTCACAGAGATAAAGGAAAAGGTTTCACTTGTGAAGACTGATGGAAGAAAGACTTGAACTTTAACCTTTCCTGTATTTAATTATCAGTTGACCAGCTTTAGGGGTTCAACTAATATGAGAAATAACTAATTAAATTAAGAAAAAGGTGGTTTAAGACAGACATCAACAAATTCACCCTTGCCTCTCATCTGCAACACATAGAATAATTGTGTGGTTTTCCCCTCACCCAAATCAATCTTTTTTTACTATACCTGTGAATAAAAAGCTTTATAAATCTTTGTTTTGGGGAAAAGTGCAATCATCAAAAAGTTGTCTCGGGTATGGAATTCAATTGGTAGGTGAGCAAGCAAGGAACTTTTGATTTCTATAAAGAGAGCAGCAACAACACTGGTTGAATCCTAGAAAAGGAAGAAAGAACAAATTGTAATTAACAGTTATTGAAAGAAGTGAAAAAAGGCTTAATACATTAAACAGCAGAGATATGAAGATAACTACTACAGTCATAGCTAGGAACACATAAAGATCTGAACATTCATTAGCTTACATAGCGCAGCTATGGAGCAGAAGGATCAACTGCAGCTGCTTACAGTACTCCTCAGTATCTACTTCGCAGCTATTAAAGATACCATAAGCTTTAAAGAAAGCATATGGCATTGTTCTAAGCACCTAAGCTTTGTCTTGTCTTGAAAAGAAAAGCTTGCATTTTCCCTCCACCAAAAACTAGACCTTTAGCCCCTTCCTCTGCTAACGCTTCACAACAAAGCCACCTTCATCTATACCCACACATCTCCTCTGACACAGATACCCTGGAAGAATGAATTAAAAGTCAGCTAAAAAGTCAGAAAGATGGCATGGTGCTATGGCAAACTTCTTTTCATACCATGCTCTTGAGTTTCTGAACTGAAAGGAACCATGCTGAAATGAGATACAACATTCAGGCCTGCAATATAAAGTGTAGGTCACTTGCATGTTGGAAGTGTCCTGTTTTCTCTCCGATTCTTTAATGAGCACAAGTTCTACCAAATCTATTGCTGCTTCATCTGAATTATGGCTTCACCAACAGGAAGCTGAAGCCCTCAAGATCAGTCTCCCTCAGAAGCACTGAACTCAGGTTGTCTAATTTTTGTTCCAATAAAACAACATTGACCATTGGTTTTCTGGATTTCAACATAGGTATTTATGTACAACTTTACAGGATGCTGAAGTGTTCTGTGCTTAAGCTTTGACTTGTAACTCTTTTCACACCAAAGTATTAGAAAACTGAACAATTCAGCAGCATGAAACATCCCTGGAAACTGGGGATTCCATTACTCAGGGTTCAAATCAGAAATGGAGTAGCATCCACCTTCATTCCAAGAGGAGAAGCAGGCAAAGAACTCTTACTAGTTCTCGAGCAGAAAAAGCTCAAGTTGGGGAACACTTACATAAGAATTGGTATTAACTCAGACACATTGGCAACAGAAACTCTACTCTTTGCTGACTGAGGGATTAATTATAAACGTAATTCTCTCAAAGTCATTGAGGTTACTGAAGAACATACAAAAATGTTCTCCTAAGACAGAACAGTTTCTCTAAAGAGAAAATGGTTTTTGGAACATGGTCCACAGATCCTGGGTTCTGTAGGATAGCTTACAGATTTCACAAGAATTGACTAAAAGGCCAACTCATACACGCTGCGCTCTGCATGTGAAGTCTCCAACAGAATGTACTCCTCCTCCTGGAAAATATTTAGGGTTCTACAAACTGAAAAAAGCTGAAAACCAGCAGCAATAATCCCCATGGACATTAGGTTAAAAGAATCTAGTTCAAAGTTTTACAAGATGTTAATGTCGTTGTGAAATCTAAGTATTACTTAGTAATATCTGTTCACTTGATTGACGGCCAAAACAAATGCTGGATTCAAGTACTTACAAGCTGCAATACTTGGTCTTAAACAAGACATTAAAACCAAGCACATAGCATCTTAAGCTCTATACAGTAAAGATGCCTTCATACAGTTATTGAGACACCAAACATCTACTGAAGAGATACAAGCTGCAATACTTGGTCTTAAACAAGATGTTAAAACCAAGCACATAGCATCTTAAGCTTTATACAGTAAAGATGCCTTGATACAGTTATTGAGACACCAAACACCTACTGAGGAAAAAGAAATAAACCTGGGAGTTTGGAGACTGGATGGCAATGTAGCCTGTTGGATTTTCTTTTATTCTCAGGATGGCTGGTACTAAGCTAGAATAGTGCTGCCTTATGAGATGGTAGGCTTATGTTTGACTCTAAGATTGGGATGGTTTCTGCTTTAGACCTTCATGGTATAGTTTTGTGAGGAATCTATCCTGCCCTCCATGCACTCGATGTCTATGAGCCTCAAGGACTTTGGGAGCTTAGGTTGCAGCTAGGTGTCCAGCTTCTCAGAATAGAGAAGACTGTAGCACGTGTTGGAGTCAGATATGCAGACATTTTCAACTTAAAAAGAGAAGCATCTAGCAGACATGGTGATAGAGCTGCTAAGAAACTGTACTTTGCACCACTTAAAGTCTTTGTATTTTTTACTTTAATCCTAGCATTAGATTATCCTTTCTTTTCCACCAATATTGTTGTTGCAATAACTTTTGGAAAAAGCATGCTAACAATTACCCTTCTTCTCCTGTCACTTCTTAACATTTTAGGCTCTCCACCCTTGTATTATGCCAAGTCAGTTGAACAATAAAATGCTCTCTGTCAAGGTTTAGCTTTACACAAAAATTTGGCATCAGTTCAAGAATGATAGCCAGGTCCCATAAATAGCTAGTTTTATGAAAGTGAGTGTCTTGAATCAAACAATAGAAGGAAGGTCAGTGTTAAAATAGCTTCTTAAACTACCAAGGGGCAATTAATTCAATATACAAGAAAAGGCAGCTAAGGTAAGATTGTCTTCACTGTTGTGTTTTCATCTCAACTGAATCACACACTTTTATTGCATTTTACCGGTTTCCTCCATTATATGAGGAAATCATAGCAACACAATGCTTTCTGGAGGTCACCAAACAAATGTGTAATATTCTACCTGAAGAAAATAGAAACTGAAGGAAACAGATTTTTTTTTTTCAGTGCTTAGGAAACAATAAACAACCAAAATAATCTCTTTTCCATTATGAAAAAGTAATAGTTAACCCAGCGAGTCTGTCTTGAAGGGGGGGGGGGGGGGG
>NW_009604320.1:39724-43702 GCF_000690535.1 Cariama cristata | reverse complement strand
GGGGGGGCGGGGAAGCTAAGTTGCCATCACTAACCTAACTCTCAATTCCCCCTAAGCCAGAAGATTTAACTACTAGTGTGGCAAGTTGGCCAAGTAAAGTGATATGTTGATCACATGAACGGCAAAAGTCTACGCCTAACATTGTGTCTTTTACTGCTTTTACTGTAATTACTCAGATTATCCGTAATTACATGCAACATGCCTTTCCTTCTCACTTCTGAGCTTGGGAAACATGAACCAGTCATTCCCTTCACCCTGTCAGTTATACAATGCTCTATGACAGTAGACAGACACTGCTCGTGACCTCTCCAGAGATAATCAGTACACCGCCACGAACATTTGACTGAAGGTTAAATGTATTTTGAACAGAAGGCAGCATTTCACCCTCCAATACACCATATAACTTCACAATGCTTTGAACTTTTCTCTATCACTTAAGACTGCTAGATGTTCAATGAATGCTACGTTTTGCAATTTTTCTTTTAATAAAAAGCAATTTTCCATGCTATTAATACCACATTGATAACTCTGTCTAATACAAAATTCTCTCCTCCTTGCAGTTTAGCTAATCAGTAATTGGTTAAGCTAACCAGTACCAAAAGTTTAGAGATTTGCATCAGTTATCGTCCGTTTTATGCACACACTTGTAGAACTGCAACCGATATAGAAACTTTGTACTAGTACCCTACAGAACTATTGCTAAAAATTGATTAAAAGTTTATGACAGTAGGAACAAAGTACTCACCCCATCATAGAGAGAAATGGAACTCATATGGTTCTTTGAAATTGAAATGCTGCCATGGTGGGGATCAGAAAAGAGAATGCCATCTGAAAAGAAGTACAATTTGCCTAGAATTTAAAAGAAAAAAACCCCTGTATTAGGTATATATCAATATTTCAGCATCATGTGACAAATGTCTCTTCTTTCCGAGGAAGAAATCTATGTCCTTACAGAATTTTGTTATATTTAACATGCAGTAGATTTGAGTAAAGATTTAGGATAGTATCCAGACAGTATTCAGAGCACAACTGTACAATCTTTACGGGATCTCACTATCAAGGGCAGGTATCATGACTATGACTACATTTGACTTAATCTTATCCCCTTGAGCCCACTTATCGTAAATATTCTGTGGTGTTTTTTTGTTTTTAAAGCCAAAAAAAATTTCCATCAAGTTGAATTGCCAACTTCCAAAAATGTAAAACTGATAAAACAGGAACTGAAGAAAAACTTACATCCAAAACAACTGAAATATTAAACATTGTAACAAGTTGGTCAGATTTGCAGCAAAATGCCAATATACTAACATATACCATGCAGACAGTATTAAAAAAAAACAACAAACAAACCACAACAGTTTTTCTTTCACTTCCTGACCAAGACAAAGTTTAACACAGAAAAGCCCTTTACCTGCAGACTTGTGTTTTCTTTTGCCTATAGAGACAACTGTTACTGGGCTAGCAATTTCCCTGGAAGCTAACAACCTAGTGACAGCCAAGAGACAGGGCATTCATTCTCTCTCCGTATTTCTTGCCATCTTACAGACACTTCGGTTCTTAACAAACCTGCATAACCAGGGAAAGCAGCTAGAAAATGAGAAACAGCAAGGCTAGATGGTATAATGGAGAAAAGCAAAATTCCACCAAAGCGCTAGAACCTGACATCAGCAAAAAAGCTAATTTCCAACGGTCATAAGCAAGCCATGAACAAATAGCTAAGCAGGGGCTGCCAGCTGGACCTCTGCTACCAGTGCTGGACCATGCATTAAAAGCAGGATCACATCCCATACAGGCAAGCATGCGAGTCAGCAAAAGGGAAAACTTATTCCCCCCCCACCCCTTTAAAGACAAGACAAAAAGAAAAAAAGGGCATTATTCAGAGCTACGTTTCAAAAAAAGCAAAGCCAAGCAGCAAAGTAACTAAAACATACACCTAAACATGACTGCACATCCTAGCTTAATCTATCAAACAATGCTCGGAAGAAGCACTAAAGAAACTAAGACATTTTCCTCTTGAAATGACAATAAGAACAAGATCTTCAAAATTGTTCAGTATTAAGGCCTTGTTTTAATAAAAAAGAGCTTGACATGAAATCAAATCACAATACCTAGATATGCCATTTCAACAGTTACGTAAAAAACATACAGGCTCTACTAACTATGCGCATAACTGTTTTAGACTGAAGCTTCTAATTAACATCAAAATCGCACGAGAGAGCGAGCTACTATTAAATTGGGAAACACTACAACTGCAAATTCAGGGTTCAAATTCAGAGCAAGTAGAATGGAGACAAAGCTATACATAACTACACAGATGTGGAGGTTTAACAGTTTACATATACAAGATGTTCATTGCTGATGCTTCCAGCATTCTCAAAATCCAAGCCGCAGCACAGGCACGTGCCTTCTATTCAGCAAAATGCAAAAACAACACTTGAAGTACATTTCTGTCAAATCTCACAGAATATAGAGATGTTAATTCTTTTTTAACAGAAAGGCGAGCCAAAAAGAGTATTAATTAATCCAAACTAAACCAGCTTCTTTTAACATGGAAATCAGTGAATTATATCAAGAAGAACTTGATATACTACTTGTATATTTTCCACAAGTGATTAATCACAAAAGAGAGTTTAATTGGCAAGACTGATTGACTCAGTTAAGTTCATCCTACAAAAATCTCTAACGCAGCAGATGTATTAGCATACAAAGGAAAAGGTTTAACAGCCTGAATTTTGATACATTTGAGTCATGTCTACCTTATTACATTAAGACAGAAGTGACAGAAGTGACAGAGAGAAGATAAGTGCCTGTCTGACAGCACCTTTTGCACCTAATCTTGCTGGACTACATAGCTGCAACCTCAGTAGAGCCCAAATTAGAGCACAGCAAACTGTCTTGCAGCATACATGAAAGGGAACGAGATCAAGTTCATTTTCACTTGACACCTAAGAAAATATCTCACTCGTTGAAGTGTTACATAATAGTCCTTATACCACCTACTTATAACTCTCCATCCCAAGAGTTATCAAAACATTTAACTTCACAGATCTCCCCAAAAAAGGGAAAAAGTAAATTGCTCCACTGGGACACACACAGCCAGTTTTCAGAAAGCTAAAAAAACCAACCCCAAACCACCCAAGAAAATTCACCTTTCTCCAGTTACTTGCTAAGTGAACATGTGCCCGCAGAACTGTATTGCAAAATAGCCAATTACTTTATTTTGCATTAATCTTCACTCTTTAAAATCTGTTCAATTAGAGCAAAAGTAAATTCCACTATGTGAAGGTTGCTGTTTAATTGCCTTATACGTGATTATTTATCCTCAACACTACATTGCATAACTTGAAAAACAACAATAAAGATTTTCCTCTAAAGATCATCAGCTTATAATAAGCACTTAGATGTCAGATATTAGTTATCTTCTGTCGCACATCAGTACTGTGACAACAGTACCTTCTCTGTATAGTGGAATATAAAATTATTATGCCTTAAGAACTATCTATCGGTGCAAGGAACATTAACGCAAGCCTAGGGAGTGAGGGGAAACCCCTCCCAATGGTCCTCCCAAACTGTCTTTAGTCGTATTACTGGGATATTCATGTTACTTAAGTTCTTGAAGGAAAAGCCATCAAAAGAGGAACAACGATCTAAACCTGTTGACAGTAATCTCGTGTCAGAAAGCAGTCATTTGATTGAATCTGAAAAGGACTAAGATTGAGCATCTTTCTGTAATACGGTGAGCATCTGTGCCAACAAGCACCGAAGTTCCCGAGTGAAAGTGACAATGGAAAAATACTGGAACAGTATGTCAGCTCCATGAGACTGTTTCGGTAAGAGCAAAGAACACAAGGCTGTAAATAAATTTAAAGGCAAATCATTCCAATCCCCTCCTACATCACAGGCAGCATATCACATTGCCCAAAAGGTACATATTTGCCTTCACTGCTTGAGCTGGGAGCCCACGGCATCTTGTCACTA
>NW_009604320.1:13571-39693 GCF_000690535.1 Cariama cristata | reverse complement strand
CTCTTTCCAACCTAATGTTCATATAGGCACAGAAAAAGCAGAAAACATATGGCGTATCATCTATTAAGGATAGAAGCAGTCGGTTCGTGCACGCTTTTGAAGAGTAACTATGGAAAAAAGCCATCTCCTAGGTCTGCAAAGCCTCACTGTCAATCGTGCCAGAGTCCCACGTGCCTCAAAAGCAAGCCTATGGCTCTGACAGGAATCGTTCTTCTAGGACTAGGAGTTTCAAGTAGAGGCTGGGGACAAAAATGTAAGACATGAAGTTTAACAAGAAAGCGTTATAAAGGCAAATGGAAAGAAAGGTTAAGATGATGCTATAGGTAGGCTCATCAGATGTGTGAATGCTAGGAAGTGTGCATCTCTTATGTGCTTAAAAAAAAAAGCCAAGAAAAAGTGGACTAACTGTATAACCAATTGAAAAACAAAACAAAAGCTAAAAAACAAAACCCCACATCTCACCTTCTGCAGGCATGGCCTGTGGATTGCTAGAATAAATATATGCTCCATCGCCTCCAGTGAGTAAAGTGCCCAGAAAAGATTTGTCTTCCTAAACAGGAAAAACAAACAGTAGTATCACAGACTGGAACAAGGACTGTACTAGAGGCAAGAATAATTTCTCATGCTTTTGCTTAAAGAGAAAAGACTTTTTCTCAACAGCATCTGTCAGAACTTTTAAGAGAGTTTTAAACTGCATTGATACAGAAGAACTAGTGAAAGACAGCATGTCAAGAGCATAATTTCTAAAAGCACTTCCCCTCATTTTGGTTTTGCCAGCAGCTATTAAGTTACAAGTTATTGTCACAACCACAAGGCATAGCTCTTTGTTTTTAGATTGTCAATCTACTGAACTAAAAGTATATTACAGGAAAATAAATCTATTTATAATGAAGATTTCTGGTAACCACAAATTAAACCACAAATGTGAAACTCATGTGGTTTAAGATGTTCCCAGATCCCAAATTCTTTTCTTTTTCACATTGCTTAAAGTGTTTTCCTTTAGACATTTAACATGCTGATTAAGTTAAAAGAAAGTTGCATATAGAGTGGCATTGAGTTTGAGGAGTTTTTTGAAACACATGAGCTCCATGGGTAATATTTAGTGAGGCTTCTATGAAATCGTAGCTTTATTAGAACTCTTTTTGCCCTTGGGTTTTGTCATTCTTTGAAATAAAGAAAACCTCAAACTTTTACACACAATGTATTTTTTTTTTCTAGGTCAAAGTTTGAAAGAGACAGGGTAGAACCGACAAGTCTTTTGTAGAAGAGGAGTAACAAACATAATAAAAGACAGTTTTGCTAGCAGCGAAGATTTTTTGAATACTGGTTCTTGGAAGCATAACTTCTATAGTTTAACAAAAATGTTTAATTTTACCTTCAATATATTCTGTGCCTTTTCAGACAGTTTCACATCGCTATCTTCAACCTGTAGCCAGAAACAGTTTCCATTTGTATTGTTAACAGATAAAGCAAGTCTAACGTTACATAAAAAACATTAAAGAAGATTCAAGGCAAACAAGAACCTTAGGTACCGCAGAGAGATAAAGTCCTGAGACCAGAGTGCTTCAAAGACAGCTTTGTGCTCTGCAATACCATGTTCCCATGGGACTGACATAGTTCATTGAAACACATTCAAGGGGATACTCTCCATTAAACAGTTTTATGGACTAAACAGTATTGTATAGACATAAAGTAGCAAATCCCATTCAGTCTTATTTTTTATTAAAGTGTTTAAGGCATATGGATTGCCAAAGGACATAATGTTCGTAACATTCACTGGAATTATACCTCTAACACAGTGTACTACATTAGAGGTCTGGAAGAAGATCTTTCTTTCTGTTGGGGCAGACATTTAAGTGATCTAAAGTGCCCCACAATAAACATAATTTTCAAAAGTCACACTGTGTACTTGAAAAACACCCAGGCCTTTATACAGCTAAAAAACTGAAGTGATGAAAATGAAATAATTTAAAACTTGTGCTATGAATGGAACCATCAGCCTGTTTCCACTTACTAGTTTTTCACTTCATGTCCAAATTAAAAAATCAGAATAGATTAATATATCAATATTCTGTTTCAATGCCCGAGTTCCGTACTTTTTTCCTCATACATCTATACTTTTACAAGAAGTTTTCATTTGTGAATCTGCATGTATAGAAAAAACTCAAAGAAGTTTTTGTGTACTAACCAGCCAAGAAGCATATCTTGGGATAGCTGCAGTCAGTATTATGTGGCTGGTTTCTGAATTAATGCTGCCATCTGCAGGGAAGTAAATAGAAAGCAAAGTAGTATAATACCATCCATACACTTCAGACTGTTCAGTAAGTTACTTTTACAGCTTGAAATTTCTTTATAAAATAAAAAAAAATCTTCTCATTGTTTTCAGGACTTATTATTGTTTAGGTGAAGCTTTCACAGCAGACTAGCTCCCAGTCTTCTTGTGCTGTAACATACGCAGAGCTGCTATGTAACACCAAAGAAACCCTGCTTTTATTCTGGTCTTAATCTATGGCTGCTTCCTTTGCTCTCCTCCCCACCAAAAGTGTTCCAAGTCCCATGGTTAAAAACCCACAGCCTGTCTGGATACAAGAGCTCATAAACATTGTTCAGACAACCTCAATAACTATCTTTGTCACGTGTAAACAATCTGGAAAATATGCACTTGT
Source organism: Cariama cristata (assembly GCF_000690535.1). Classification (NCBI taxonomy): domain Eukaryota; kingdom Metazoa; phylum Chordata; class Aves; order Cariamiformes; family Cariamidae; genus Cariama; species Cariama cristata. Next base: position 37,027 of record NW_009604320.1, on the reverse strand, counting down.
CTAAAGTTATGGAAATTACTCCGTATCCTGTATTTTAAATGTAAGACTGTTCCAAAACCAAGCTTTCTAAAAATCATATCCTTTTCTAGTTTTATTTCATCTCTTTCAAACAAAGTGCAACTGAAATGAAAACATATTACGTACAAATGAGTTCTACAAAAAGTGACGGAAGAACGCTGTTTGAAATTCCTCATACAATAGGAAACATTCACTAACATTGAAGAAAATTTAGGAAGGGTACTATTACAGTTCAATTTTTCACACCTCAGCCCTGCTGTATCACGAGGCAGCCACAACAGCCAAAGTCCTTTCAGTGAGCTTAGAGAAACTCGACATTTAAGATATTCATTACCAGCAAGCTAAAACATTTAGGTCTTAATTAACCCAAAGGCTTAAAAACATAATGGTCATAGTAATAACACCCATCAGAAGCCCTTTTGCTCTTCATACCAAAGCTAACAGAATGACAACATCGGGGTTAGGATTTAAAACACTTACCTTTTTCTTTTACTTGTATCTGTGATGTTAGAAAGGACTCTGAAAAGACAACAGATCCCAAGCATCCTCTTCCTGTGAGCAAATCTGGAATGTCAAATACCATCATAGACGCCTACAGCAATCAAAGAATTGGGCAGAAAGGAAGAGAAAGCAGAATTTGAAACATTCCAATTGAAGCAGCAAAATCTTTATGTTTTAAACCTCCTAAAACACCGCTTCTAGATTGCGGTGGAAAGTCTGAGATCATAACTCTATGTTAATGTTTTATTCCACATGCCACTGTTTGACTTCATGTTAAAATTCAATCTTACCTCGGTTTCAGCATCTGAAGTCTACCTCATCTCTCCCCTTACATTTGTATTCACATAGATAAAAATCTCAGCAAGTCTCATAAAAAAGCCATTCGAGTTCTATTTTCTAATAAAAAGAATACTGAACAGCTTACTTACCGTTTTAATCAAACTCAGGCTATCCTCATCATCTAATGGAGTAATTCTAGAACAATAATGATAATTAAATATTTAGAGGTTGGATCACTTTGAGTGACTTCATAGCAGCCAAAAAAGCTATTTAATTTTACAATAAACTCTTATTTGTGTAGGTAATTTCAGTCAATTAGCGTGGGGATTAAAAAAGTACAAGCTTGTGATATGAACCAAGTTAAAAGCACGGTTTTAGAAGGAAACTCTTAATAGGCTCATGCTGCTTCTATTCATTAACAGTTAATAAAATTGGTCTGCTCAGTTGTTTTAGATTTTTTTTAAAAGCTTTTAAGATTCCACAGAATTACAGATATGAAATCATTAAACTGACTCATACACAAAAGCATTTAGTACATCTTGTATGAAATAATCAAATGCAATGTCTTCTCAGAAGTTCTAAGACAAGAAAAAAAAACCCTTATTACTGTATGAAAAACACTAATTAATAACAAGAAGAGTAAGACAGTGGTACAAACCTTCCATGATTATTCACAGCCTGAATTTGAAAATTGATTTTGGAGCTGTAGAACAGAAATTGTACTGGTGAAAAACATGTTTTATATCTCTTCTACATGTAAAAAATAAACAATAATAGATTTAAAACAAAATAACTGCTGAAGTGGTTAAAAAAGCAGAAGAAGAAAAATGGAATTATTATAATGATTTTAAAACTCCGAATGTGTTCTGAAGTCTTGGAATTTGGCAGTCCTGCAAGTTCTGTTTAAAATTAACATTTGATATATTTTTTCCCCAAAAGCAGCTAATACACTCACACAATACATCAGTAAGTATTTGAAAATACATACCGTAATGCAGTTTTAAGTTGTGTTAAATGAAGGGTATCCAACACAGACAGGAGCATCTGCTCTGCGACCTCCTTTGCCTGAAAAAAGGAAGTTTAGAATAGAGCATCTTTTCCCATACTTCCAAATCCCAGCAACTACAGGAGCACCCATAAGATAAACAAGAGACCATACACTAAACAATAACACACTGATGCACCAAGCTAAAATTTGTTCTTTCACATATCTAATTTTCCTTACTATAAGGTTAGGAAAATTTGTGAAAGCTGGAAAAAACAATTGTGGATGGGTAAGATTAGATATACTCTCAAATTTCTCTTTTTTTAAACAGAATTCAGAGAGACTGGTTGGAGGCCATGGTATTAACTTCATTAATGTTATGCAGTTGACCGAAACTTTTTTTTTTTTTGGTTTGCATGTAATCTTATATTGCAAGCAATCCAAATCAACAATTACAGCGTACAGAATGGGTGCTTCATTTACCTTGGATTCAGTGGAAGTTTTAGCATAGCACTCAATGCCAGCAAGCACAGCCTCTACAACAGCAGTATATATTTGCGACAACAGCGTACTGAAGAGAAATACAAACACATCATTTACTAGACAGATAGATTTTTCCTTCTCCTCTGTTTAAAGGAGTTTTTTCCCCTCATAACACAACTCCCTTATATGGGATGGGTCCTTGATCAAGTAAGCGTAGGGATAGCTTTATACTAAACCTTTCAATTTACAAAAATAAATTAGAGCAAGTAAATTGCTCAAATTATAGAATATCTTGGGGAAAAAAACCTCTTGGCACAAATGTATCTCTGCTCTCAGTCAAGGGAAAAAAAGATGTTTTGTTGTTGACTTTTGCTGCAGTTGTGTTAAAGATCACATCCTAAATATTCCAACAAGAACACAATGGTATTTTTGTTCCACAAAAGAAAACTGGAAAACAGAGTGAACAGATTTCAGAGATGGATTTGTTCTGGAACATGTCAAGCAAAAAAGATACCAAAACAAACCAGTCACCACAATCTTTTGAGCACATCTACATCCCAGCTTAGTCTGGTTCTTTTCTTAAAAGGGAATTGAAAAAAATTGTACAGAAATAAACAAAGGTTAGGTGAAGCCAGAAGCAACTTACAGCTACTGACATTTATAGCTCCAGAACTATTAAAAAAACCCACCTGTGCCCAACTAAGAAACATCAGTCTCTGTTTTCCAGCTAAATCAGAACAAAAAGATAAAGTAGATCGACAAAACAGCCCTATTTCCCCAACCTTTAACTCCTCTGCAACTGCTAGATGTTGAGGGAGAGAAGAGGTGGGAAGAAAGAGAGGGATACAGCATTTAAGCTATATGCAAAGCATTCCTAAAGGATGGACAAAAGCAACTGTAGCTCCCAAATATGGCCCAACATGGCTAAACCTCAAAATGCGCCAGTGCTGATATTTGAACTTCATCCCCAATGGCAGTAAGAGATTTTAAAACTGAAACTTCTTACTACTTCTTGAGGTTTCTTCTATGTAATGTCATGTACTAACACATGCATTTAACTTATGTTTTCAGTAAACACTCACTACCAGAAACGCATATAATTCTTCCTCTGTAACCATTCCTATTTTCGCTCAAAGTCACATACACGTTTGCAAGAAAAACACCTCACAGTGGGCTGTGCTTTACATTAATATGCTATAGCGACCTTACTACTCTTCCCATTTTAAAATTTTAACACTAACAATGCAAAACAGAAAAGGGTATTTTCTTAAAGAAAATCAAAATATAAAGTTTACCCCAGGGATACTTAAAAGTTACACAGTCAGTTTATGCACTCCAGTCAGCCTGCACTCTAGGCTGCAGTTCTGCTTCCTAAATACAGTCAAATTTGGACTGAATAGTGCTTTTAAAATATTTTTCCCACTTTTTATTTCACTGGAAAACATTGGCAGATATAAGAACCAGTAACAGAACTCAACTGCAAACTAATTCCAAAATCATGAGGTCAGGTTTGCCAGAAAAGCTAATTTTGCTGCCGTTGTTGAAACTAGATTATTTGATCCAATACAGAGGCACTTTCAAGAAAAATATATTCTCATAAAAAAATACTGCCTCCGTCAACTGACCCCTGCTTTGCTTAGAAATTCTCTAGCCATCTCGGTTAGAACTGTACTTAGTACAAAGCCTTTTAGAAGTAGGACAAGAAATACTCTATGTTTGAGCAGAACATATATAAGTAAAATTACCTCTTGAAGTTAACTTTACTACAAAAAACGGAAAATCTGCTGCTCAGTCTAGTAACTTCACTTTTACGATTTTGAGAACCATATCACAATTATCACGTCAACAGCACTTAGCATGAAAGGTCACCACGCTACTGTCTCCCTCTGGCACACCTTTAATACCTTCCTAACATGTCATGCAGGTTTGCAAACTGCTCCACTGTAGAAGCAAGAACAGGCTCCTAAAATTATCCTAACTAGCAATGAGGACAAAAGGGAAGGACTGGTTTATTAAGATTGAGAGCAGTACCAAAGCAGATTATCTACCACGTTCTTAAAACTTGACAGGTGTCTACAACATGCAGAGAAGTGGACATCAACATGGATAAACAAAGTCTTATTTTGTGAAGGTCAAAATGTGTGGGAGCTTTGTAGTTTACTAACAAAAAAAATCAGAATTTAACTTTTAGCTATCCTTTAACACAGTGAAATTTCTTTGCAAGTTTGAGTGTTCCCTGCTGGCATTTTCACTAACCATTATAAATCTTACACATGGTTTAGCTTAATGACAGTAGTCAGACATTACTTTTATTTCTACCTGTGGAAGATGCTCCCATTCAGTTATAGATACTTTCCCCCTCAGTGTATGTGAAATCCATTTTAAAGCAATTCAAAAAAGTGTTAAGATAAAAAAGTCTTATTAAAATTTAAGCCAAATTTACTAATATTTCCTTTCATACTTTGCTGTATAGCAGAAGGGATGTCACACTAACAATTCCTAGTTTGCTCACTGAAACCTTCATTGAGCAATTTGCCTTTGAAACCCTCTCATGTTCACGTTATTCTAAATAAAAATGCAGCTCTGCAAATGCCAACAGCTACTGCTGACTAAAAGCAGTTTTGACCTACTGCCACAAGGTAGAAAGAGGGAAGAGTTAAGGAATAATAAAAAGTTGGCAGCTTACACTTGTTCAGCTTGCTTGTGCATCTCATTGTCATTTCCTGTATTAAAAACAAAGTTTGTTTTAAGCACTTTCAGAAGTGTTTACACAGAACTTCTTGGGCATAACATCTCTCCTGCATATCTTACATGGCATTTACCCAGTATTTTATGTAACTGCAGTTTGCTTGCAGATTTAAAAAAAGACCAAAGGACAGGTTAACTTGTACCAGTACAGCCAGTACACAGTATGGCCAAGACTAAGACCTTCATCCCCTAAACAGCTGCACTGGGTCAGAGCAAAGACCCCCCTCACGCTGTACCCTGTCTCCCAAAGTGGCCATTCCTGGATGCCCAGGAAAAAACATGGATTCATGCAGCCACCTAAAATGGATAAGAAAATCATTTCTAGAAGTTTCACATAGCTCGTCTTTATTAGGAAAGACAGCTATTATAACAACACACTATATTGGACCCAAACCAGAGGATAAAAGGTAAAAGGCAAAGAATTTTCTCTATCCATTTTTTAAAAAAAAAAAAAAAAGCAGACTTATTTGACAACTACCACTTTGAATTAATATATTTCTGGGGACTGTTTTTCTATCAACTTAAATGGAATATGGACTTAAATGTTTACCTAGTACTTGCAAAAGGTCTGCACACTGAGATCTGACAGATTTTTGCACATGAAAGTAGGGAGTGCAATGGAACAATGTTTTGCTATGATTTCATGCAGTGGCTACAGAACTGCACAGTATGTACCCCTCCATGGCCTAACACTCATAAAGGAATCAAAGCCATCTTTTAATTGCTACAAATTTTAAATAATCAGAGAGAATAACTGCCTTAAATTACCGCTTGGTATTTTTAATATACTTACCCAGGAAAGGAATGTGAGTGGTTCCAAAAAAGTAGGTCCTTGAACAAGCCAGAGGTCCCTTTGGAGATACACACTGCACTACCTAGTTGTCAGTATTAATGAGACATCAAAAGAGCTTAGTAAGAAAAATTAGCGCAATAATTAACAGTAAGCTAAGTTCCCCTTAAGTCTAACAACTGACATACTACAGGAAGCGTACAACACAGACTTAACTGGATTTTTAAAAAAGTAACTTACGTTTTCAAAGGCATATTTCACTTTTGACTTGACCTGAATGGTTGAAAGACTTTGGAAAGGAGATGAGCTCTGAATTCCGTAAGCGTTAAGCATGTGTTTTCAATTTCCTATGTCAACTGCTCTTTTCATGAAGAGGAAAGTGTGTCAGGTTCCCATAACTATGCTTGCACTTGGTCTTATTTACTATTTTCATGACACCCTATTAAAACAGTACCACCTGTACCTGTAAATAAACCACCTTTTTAAGAACAACGTCAGAATCTGAAGACAACAGATGGAGCAAGTACATCAGAATAAAATTGTACTTGCATTTTGAAAGATATCAAATGGTCTTAATGGGAATGTTAACAAGGGCACAAAAAACAAAATTGGAAGTGTTTTTACAGAAATAGGGTTAGACAGAGCAGCAAATGGAAGCTGAGATTTCACCAAGATGCTGAAGCAATCCTTTCTCAGGCTTTTGACACACGCATGTGTCCAGAATATCCACATCCATCCATCCATCCCTAAGGCAACTATGCACAAAATGTTGTCATGACAAGATCATAAACTCATTCCCTCAATCATACGTTCACTCCACGATGACCTGTACTCAACCACATCCATCTCCTCAGCAGCACAGACTTTGGACTCGCACAACTGACGAACACTCCCAGAGCCCACGGGAATCGGCTCGCATGGAGAACTCCACAACGCAATCTGCACGCTACCTCTCCTCCTTCGCTGCGAGTTACCTTCTTGATGCACCCAGCCCAGCCAGCCAGAGGATCTGAATTCCCTGGGGTCGCTTCCCCAGTTACGTCCTCTGCACGGCGGTGCAACAAGCCATCGACCTCATCATATGTTTTAAAACTAAGTTTTTACTTGAAAACGGAAACAAGTTAATCTCACAACTTGATCTTAACATTCTATGAACACCAGAAAGATTTTCAGAGTTTCACGAACTGTTCAGCTGTTGAAGCATACACTGAAATTTGGATATACATAAGTATCCTGTGGCTATTCACAAAGTCATTATCAAAAAAAGTGTCCTTCCATTTCTTTTTAAGAAATGGCTAAACAATTGTGATTAAAATAAAAATCTGTGTGTCAGAGTTAAGTACATCATATGCTACAGTCAGGAAGATTTTCACTTTATGGCTAGGACAAATGTCCTCACAAACAGAATTTCCCTCTCCCCCACCCCACACATTTACAGCACCACAGGTGTTTAAAAAGTTGTCTTTTTATAGGGGAAAAAACATTTTAACTCATTCAGCAGTCCCTGATTAAACATCCAGTATAGTTTGACTTGGAAAGAGAAAGAAAAAGGAAATTTGTTCCTCAAACTGACTGTTTGTTAAGGTAACATATGGTTATATACGTTAAGAAGAATCGGGTATTTAACTCATGGAAGGTAAGCATTTTAAGGGCACAAAAAATACACAAAGAAAGAGAAAATATACACTGCTTCAAAACATCAGCTAACTACTTAAAAGCCTTACCATATGCTTAGCAGTGCTTCCACCAAGGCCAGTGTTTCGAACAAGATGTCCTTCTGATGGAAAATTAAAGTTACCAGAGTTCAAGTTTTCCTTAGTTGAGTGGCTACCAAACAGAACAAAGGGCTGCCGGCTAGGGCTAAGGAGAAAAGAGGGTATCACCACCAAAATACTTGAAGAAAACTTACAAACAACAAATGAAATCAAAGCTTTCAAGTCTGATGGACGAACTATTGAATTTCGCACTAAAAGAGCAGGACAAAAAAAAAAAATTACTACAGCTACAGAAGGCTTCTCATTGAAAAGATCAAGCTCTAAAGAAAAAAACTACCTGAAATAACAAGATCATAATTTCTTTCATATACAAGAACATCTCAAGGCTGTTTCTCAAATGCTATTAGGTTTTCCTCTTCTTTAAACTGCCTTGAAAAGCTAACCAGTTTAAAACTTAGCATCTTGAAAAACCCTGAAATAATTAGATTGGCATTAAACAAAACTATTTTGGTTGTATCTGGCTTTGGGCCCAAGACTCAACTGGAGAGGTCAAGGTTTTTCTTTTTGTTATTTAAATGCAAACAACATAGAATGCTGAAACAATAAAGGACACTGAACTCTATTGTTTAATTGCAAAGAAAGAAGAATCTGCAGAGACATTAAAGTAGCTAAGCAACCTTTATTTAGCTCAAAACAGCGGAACACTTGGTTTCGCAACATATGACAACCAACTTTCCTCTCTCAAGTTAAAATTCTACGCTGAAATAAAATAACGCTGACCTGTATTGCCCAGCTTATATTGGCTAAGATTTTTAACTTCCCTGCCTTAAGCATTGGTCTTGTGCATGTTGTGACTCAAAAAAGTATACTGATTTCTTCAATCTTTATATTTAAATTAGCTTTGAGTATCACATAAGTAGGACCAACACTTTCAAACACAGCTGTCCTGTGTAGTAAGTTCATTTAAATATCGGACCAGGAAGAAATTGATGATACTAGAATGCACAAGGTAGATGAGTTTCAAACATACTACATACGCAATTGTCAGTAACTACAGCATTAAATCCCATGAAAGTTCAGCTTATCCTGCCCAGAAGTGCCTTTGCATTTTTTTTTTTTTTTTTCAAATGCACAAAGATGTAATGTGATATACTGAGATTATAAGCATTATGGCATCAGAGATACGGAAATAATATATTGAGGTACTAGTGACACCACAGTTTCACAGGGATAATGAGTAATACCTGTTATCTGTTATATGGCTCGAGATCATTCCATGACTGAAATAACTTCTGAAAGGCTGTGAACAATTAAAAAAACACCCCTGATTAACAAGTAAATGGATAGAAAGTGTGATATATCCCCAATATCATTAAGAAAAAACCTGAATTATCCTTCTCAGAGAAAACTCCTGAACCCTCAAAAACTACCTTCAACATCCATAAACAAACCCAAATACAATTAAGTCTCATATATGCTTAAAAAGCAACAGCTGCAACCGAAAACTACCATGCTATTTTCACCCGTGCTGTACGTTACCATCATTTATGTTTGAGATTTGACACGTGCAACCTCAGCTTGTTAGGAAGTTCACATATCTGAGCTTCCATCAAAATGAAAGTCAATCTACCTACAAATATGGATCTGTTGTGCTGACATAAATCAACTAAGTTCAATTATCAGTGAACAAACACTCAACTGATTTACACCAAGCAGTCCTAATCCATCATACCATGGAAAGGTAAGGTAGGTGGTAAAATTAAAGGAAAAAAGAAAGTTTCTACTCCTCAAACATGAAAAGGTAAGATCGGGTAGGGAGAAAAAGAAAGAAAACCAAAAAAGCCCAATCATAGAAAGAAGGCTGCATACTTATTACCTCTGCATGGATGACACTAGCATTTCAAAGGATTACTGAAGCAGGCATACCTCCCCCGCCTGAGATTCCGATAGCTCCAGAATGAAAGGAATTTCAGTATCAAAATTAGCAAAAAAGTTGGTCCACTGGTGCTCAAAAATCATTAAATCCTAGAAGAAAAATATTCAACATTACTTAGTAAGGCAAGTGTTGTATAAGAGAAAGGAAGTCACAGATTGCACTGAATGAACTCAAATTACTTTGGAATACCACAGATTACATTTCACTATAAAATATAGAATACGGCCTGCCCAGTGAAACAATAAATATAAGAAAATAAACATCTTTTAAAAGATAAGGACTTTTTGCTGGATTTTACGGTCTTTTTTCGGTGTGTGTTTTTTGTTTGTTTGGGTTGGTTTTTTGAGAGAGAAGAGGCAGGAGAGGGAAAAGGACCAGAGCCCTGCACTATCTGCTTTTAACCTATGGAAGTACAGTGTTTTAAGATCACTCTTAACTCAGAACTCCTGTTTCCCATAAGGCTTCCAATGTGAACACTTGGACAGATGTCATTTTCAATTTCTAAATCTGTATATGGTTCTGCAGTAATTTGTATCCAACGTTAAGTAAGCTTATGCACAGAAAATGAGGAACAAGGTGGGGAATTTGGGAAGCTCATGATATGCAAGTGGCAGACAGTTCTTTATTGGTATTTGTAAAAAAAATTGGTAAGTAGAAAAAGAAATACCAGCAACACCTCAGTAACATAGAATAAAAAAGGAAGATGACCACAAGTGTTGCATTCAAATTAATTTTAAAAAAAAAATCAAAGAATCAATAAAAAGAAAACTACGTCATGCTGATGAAGAAGGAACCTTACAGAACCAGGCAATTTTAAAATGCTCTCCAGATTACTTTCAGTTACTTGGCACATACAAAGTAGGAAGATGAAAGATATCCCGATTTTAGAAAGGTAGTTTTTCAGATACATATAACAGACAAAACCAGAACTATGATTTTAGCAGTGGTATAATACATGCCACTTCATTAATGCAGCAATGACTGAAATTTAGAGAGTGAATGTTGATGAAATATTCCAAAAATACTAATAAAGCCTGTATCAGGTTTAAAATGAAAGCTTACATTTAGAAGGAAAAAATACCATTGGAGAATATTTCTGTCTCAAATAAGCTTTTCATAGAAGTTAAGAACTAAAACGTGCTTTTGTCAGTTTTTTTGGAACATGCTAATATCGTAGAGAACACTCTTAAATCCCAAGTAGAGTTCAAATCAGAACTTTTTGAAATCAAAACTGTGTTAAAAAAAAAGTATAAACATATACCAGCTTCAAATACTCTTTAAGATCACATATCTTCATTCTCACTGAGAAAATTTATCATTTTTAAAATCACCAATTTCCATGAAACCAGAGTTGCATGAATTCCTCATTATTTTTTTTTTCCAGAATATTTGAATTCAATGTTACAACAACTTTCAGGTTTAAAACTTCAAAATAGGATAAATACCTGTGTTTCAGGGTAGACTTACCAGGTACAAGAAAAGTCCCAAACATTTATCTCACTTCCACAGGAAGGGGGAAGTGAAGTATCAGAGAGTGACTATTTAGACTGACAGCCTTATAAACTGCATGACATTTTAATTTTCATTACAGCAGTTGATTAAGCAACGAAATTGGTGTGAATTACCAATATTTTATTAATAAAGGATAATTACTGCTGTACTTGCTACATATCAAAAGCCTACTTTGCTGCCAAGCTAGAAACCGATAAAAAATTAACAACAAAATAATACGAACTAATACTCGCACATTATTTTCTTCCCTAGCATGGAGAGCAGACCACCAAATTAAAACGAGGAATTACTTTACACTGTATGTTTGTATTTCACAAAGCATCAGGGCAGCCACTGTGTGTCACTGTTACCCACTTAAAGGACTTACAAAGCAATCTTGAAAGTGTTTTTTCCTGGAAGAATGGCTGGATGTTAAAAGGGATTTCCCACTCCCCCCACCGCCACCCCCTTGCTGCAAAAGGAGGATTAACACACAAAAACATATCAATTTTCTTTATTTTGTACACAGTCCTGTGAACTGAAGAATAGTCACACCGTTTAGAAACACTTTTAGGAGAATTTTAGGCAAATGAAAGAAATTCAAGCAATCCAAGACAAGTTATTTTAATTTTTTATGGACTTTGTGGTAGATCTGAGGAAAGGAAAGAGACTCTGCAAACAACAGTTTGCAGAGCAAGTAGATTAAGTCTGTAAGCACTACTAAAACTAAACAAAATCACAACAATTTTGCACTACAGTTACACTAACAGACTAGTAATGACTTCAGAATTTTTCACATTCATTACCTCAAAGAGCAAGTCCTGCAAGGAAACAGGATCCATTTTGCTGTACGTCTTCCACAAGTCAACACTGACATCCATTAACTGAAAAAGATTTTAAACACACTACTGTGAAAAACACCATGAAGAATGCCATAGATTCAGGTTTAAGCCACACTGAAACAGGTCTGCAGCGCACAGTCTAACAGTCCTCCTTAACTCTGAATTCAGAAATATTTTTACCCTACTGGTTACAAAGGAATTGACCAGATGCAAGTGTTCTGCATGCCTCAGAGACCTATCTCCTCAAGTGAGGGTTTGAAGTACATTCAAAGTTTTGCTTGCATCTTTCAAACAAATAGTTTCATGAAGTTTTTCAATTTGAGTTAATAGCAAGGAACAGTATCAGCTGGTGCAAACAAAAGGGAAAGATCAGTTTTCTGAGACAAGACAGACAAGAAGCAGATTTAAAGGTTACTCATCCTATGCAGCAGCCAATTCTTGCTGTAAGCGTAATGTAAGTTTAGGTTTAGTTAGTTTAACTTAACAATTAGCAATATCTTCTTCCAAGTAGTAAGATGATGCATATGAGAACACTATTCAAAAATATATTCTTAAGGGACATTTGTATCCAAGTAATTTCTGTATTTACAGGGTTCCCCACCACCCGCTTAATTAAAAATGCAACACTGACTGGAATTTTCTTAAACCACTGCTTTACAGTTATGCTAGTTACTCCTGTTACTAGATATGGCAATAATGATTTCCCAGGCATCACTTCCATTCACCTATCGGTACAGAAAATTCTCTGGATTACAGCATCTTGAGCAACTCTGACTTCTGTACTAAGAGAGCAACTGCCCTTAAAACACTGAAAAAAAATTAGTAAGTTATCATCATTAGATTATCTTCAAATCCAACAGCACAGAAAGCACAGCAGAGGGAGAGTCAGTCTGAGGAGCTAAAAGTGCCCTGGGAACACTCCCTTTTAATAATGGCAGAAGTATTCATTTATAGATCATTTACAGCGATCCCAAATGTTCTTCCTCCCGTAGATTGGTTTTTCCTCCTCATCTGTGACATGTAGTAGCTGCCTGTCAGATAACCACGCATAAACAGTTACGTAAAAAGTTAAGAATGCCACTTCCCACTTGAAATCCCCTTATGACTTTAAGGAGAAGGAAAGTAAGAACTCAAGCTGGAACTGGCTGAACCACCAGAGCTAACACACTTACTCTTAAAAACAGATACTAAGAATTTTCATTGCTCCTTTTTAAGTCTGCAAGAGTGCTGTAAAGACAGCATCTACTCCCACAATGAAATAGCAGAGGCTCTGTCTTTACAAAGTCATTACCACAATGTCTACACATTTTCTCAAAGCCTCTACAGATTCATAAAATGAATTGGCAAGGGTAAAGACCCAAAACTCCTGAATTCACAGTGAAATTTTCATTGACTAATTTCAGACACCAAGAAGGGCTATCGATACTTAGGCAGACCTCCACAAGGATGCTCATTTTGCACTTTGTATTTAACGGTTTTGACAGGTTCACACAAGATGATTAGTACTAGTGATGGAATGAAGGAAAAAAACAAAGCATGAAGAAAGGTATCAGTGGAAAGAATACAGTGCATAGACAGAGCAAGGCACACTTGAACTCACATAATAGATTTTTTGAGCAAGCATGTACACTACTACATGAGATGAGACTTTAATAATGGTACTATTAATTCCTTGAGGTTTTTCCAGTTGTCACAAGTTGGACAAAGAACATTCTGGCTGTAAAAATGGAGGAGTGACAAGAAAAATAAGACATCTGCATTTCTGTGGCAGAGGTCCAAGAAAATTAAATAAAAGAAGTTTCAAACAAGTACATAAACACAAAGCTGTCCTCTGAGGATGTTGTTAGAGTATAATTAATAAACAGGCAAATCAAATGACACAAGTTGCTCAAAGTGGAACAGCAAATCATTATTAGAACTAGGAGCATCATCCAAAATCTTTACTGTTGCCCTATTCAGCAGATTATGATGACCCAAGAATATATAATGTTAATGAGAAAAGTACATGCATCTCTTGTGTCAAAATCAATGACCCAAGAAATACAGTCACTTCTTATTTTCTCAGTTCATCTCAAAGCATTTGTCACTAGTCAGCTTCTCTTGCACTGCTGTTGAAGATCTATACCCATCTGGAAGAGTTTAAAAAAGTGTTTTCTGTTAGTGGTAGAGGAGGCTTTAGGTTAGGAAAAAAGTTCTAAATCACAACAGGGAGGCTGACAGGATGACCAATCAATCATGGTTTATCCAGGACAGAGTGCTGTGTAGCTCATAACAGTCTCTCAGCAAGACTGTGGTGTCTCCATCCTTGCACATTCAAAACTCAGCTTTGTAAGATCCTGAAAAACTTCATCCAACTTAGAGGCTCACTTGAGTGGTGAGTCAGGACTAGATGATCTCAGAAGGTACTTTCCAACTGAAATAATTCCATGATTTCATTTCTGCTTCAGAATGGAAATGAAAGAAAACGAAAAACATAACTACTCACTTCATATTTCATTGTAAAGAAGCCATCACCCCCAATTCCTTCCAGCGCAAAAGCCTGCACTATTGGCCACTTTTCAACAATGAACATATCAAATATCTGCAGATGACCTGCAAAAGAAATATTTCACAGAAACATTCTCTCACAAGTACTGGCAGTTTAACTTTCTGCAAGATCTTAAGAGTTGTTCTGAGATTATAATAAAAGATCTCAATTATTCTGTCTTCATACAACTTAAAATACATTTTTCAGTTACAGATTTTGTGAAGACAGTAGCTTTTAGAAACTCCTTTCTCAGGGCTCCAAATTTTGTCCCTTTTTTCCAGCTATCAGTCTAGTAAAGTACATTAAGTCTCCTTGCAAATTTCATTCCAAGACCATTAACAAAACTGGGCCCATTAAGATTCAAGATAATAAACAGGAAGTTTTGCTTACTCCAATTTCTTCAAATGTTTGGCCTTAAGTAAAATACTGTCAACATCATCCCCATGTTAATCAGAATTTTAAGTCAGGGGAGAGGAAAACTATTCAGCCTGGTACTCCCTGGTCAAGTTGTAAGCCATCTGAAGTCAAGTGTGATTATCATCCTTTAGCTACACACCTTCTTTAGATAATTCCTAACAAAGAACCACCATCCTTGCCCCATGCCCTGATCCGTTAATGATTTTTCAGGCAGTCAGAGCATATCATCCTTTCCTCAAGAGGAGCAATAAGGAATTAGGAATAAAAAAGGAAAAAAAAAAAAAAACAAGCTAATTCAGTTTTGTTTGAGCTAACATGATGCAAAAATAGAAAACCACTTTATTTTCTTTTTTTTTTTTCTTTGCCTCTCACCTACTGTACTATGGATCAAAAATCCCACATGCTCCTGCTGCACAGCGAAGTACACGCGCTGCATTGCTTATGCATTATTCCCTGCCGGGGATACTGCAAAGCACACTTTACTGAACAATTTAAGATTCCACTGTTCAGGCTGCAAGGCTGGCTACAAATCATAACAGGAAGTCATGCAGTCCAGTTTTTTCAGTGCTAAAAAAGGGAACTTGCATAACGAAATGTTTATTCTCTCCTTACATAAAGAAGTATTTAGCTGGAGCTCCCATCTGAACAGAGAACTTCTGTAGCAGCAGAACACACTTCTCTGAATGCAAATTACTTCTTTGCCTCACACTGTTAGCATCCACTCTTCAGATGAAGTCTAAGGGCTTACATTTTTCAGAAAGAAATCCAACTCATGTAAAAAGAGGCTGAAAGGAAACTATTGACATATTAATCCTTATTTCTTACCAAAGGCAAGGAAATCTTCATTCCCTGAACTGCATGACTTGCATGCTGCAGAACACTTACACTGTAAGCATAAAACAAGTTAACCTACCTTGGCAGCTGTAGGGAATACCAATGCGACTGCAATCTCGAACCATGTCTACAAAGCTGGAAATTTTGAATTCCTCTGCAGCTTCTTCATCTTCATACTGAAAGAAGTCATTTAAAATAAAATATGATTAGGTATGCCTAATTTGATTGTTAGTTTTGCACTAAAGAGGGTATGTATTCTACTGTTCTAATTCCATAGCAAATGTCATGGAATCCACTAAAATATTACCTACAGTTTCCAGAAGCTAAAGAATCTCTTTAGTCTCTATATTTTGGAAACTCCACCATAGCAGTGATGAATTCAAGTCAATGGAAATTGTTCTTTAAAAAAACAAACTTCAGAGCAAGGTTTTAATAAGGTTATATAAAGGCGTAATTATACATTTTATTTTCAGCTTTCAGTGAAGTCTTTCAACATCATTTACTAGATTCTGGATAATTTATAAACAAGAAAAGATATTTTGAGAATACCAACTGATATGCCACAAACAATCTCGCCACTGAGGCAAAAAAGTAAAATATTACCAGCTTAACAACACTAAACTGGGAAAGTCAACTGACAAGATATGCCTGAGGTCACAGAACAAGCAATGAGAACCAACTGCTGTCCGAGGGAGAGATATATGTAGGAAAAGGAGGAGGAAAGAAGAGGAGACACGACCATGCAACACTATCTTGCTGTTTCACACTCGTAGCAGACTGTGGTTGTCTGACGACTTCAGCAGACGGAAGAGCAGGAGTGAAGGATAAATATCATACTTATGGCTCAGAACAGCGTAAAAACTTGACTGAAGAGACAAATCACACAAAAATCATTTTTATAACAGAACAAAAACCAAAAAATGCTCTCTGATTTTTATCTGAAAAGGCACCAAGTCTGAAATCAACAGGCCTAGCCCCGCTGGGTACTTCGAGAGTCACTTGCTTTCCTGGAGCAAGATCAGAAAGTAATGGTGTTTTGTCTGTTTTTTATTTTTTAAATGTACAGTGCTCTGAACTTAATATCAAGGTAAATTACATGATTATGAACTTTTTGTATATAACTTTTGCGAGCTTCAGGGCACACCCAACAAATTTATTTTAAGAACAAGTTCTTTTAAGACAAGCCTGAATTTAAGATGCAGCCCAAGTTCCTCCATGATGCATTCCTTCTTCTATCCCAGGAAGCCAGATCAAAGTTTCAGTTCAAAGCCAAGCCCCAAACAACTGCCAGTTTCTCACGACTTAAAACGCCATTAGAATAAGAACTTGGTTTTTGGCAAGGTGCTAAAGGCTTGCTCATTATTTGCTATTGCAGGTGTAAATACAGCCCATTCCATAAACGGTGCGGTCACGATACCCAGAAAGCTTATACGGTATGCATCAAATTTCAGTACTTTACCTTATTTGGCCATTTTGAAAATAAGCAATCTTTAATAATATTCCAATAACTAGGATATTCACTGAAATTCCTATGGTCTAGTTAAAGGCAAGTAGAAAGGAAGAAAAGAAGGAGAGGCTATAGGTTTTGCCAGATTCATCAAGAGCTGCACAGAGCCAGGTACGGCATTGCTTGCTTTATTTCTAAAACTCTTGAGCTTTTTCGGTCTCGTTTTTATAAAAGCAACCAACAGTTATTTCTACCACTGAAATCCAAAAACGCTTAAAAGCCACTACAGGCAATGCTCCTGTAAACAGGATGCATTTAAAGCCTGACACAGCAACATTTTTTTGTTTCTTTCAGAAGTAATCTAGCAAACTGGCAATTCTTATACATCAGAACTGTAACTGGAAGTGCCTCGCTCAGCTCATTCACATGAAACAGCAATGAAATAAAATTTGTATTTTCAGCTTCAGAAATCAAACTTTTGCATTTATTTCCACAAATAGCAAAGCATATGGTTTACCTTTCTAGTTACACCATTATTTCAAGCCAGTACTGCGTGATTAAGGTTACTACTTACCACAATAAATCATCTAAAAGCCCCTAAGCAGATGCAGCTTAAAATTCCATAGCTGAGATTGCATTTGTGCTAGCAATAGTGTTAAGAACTACTCCATCCTTGATTCCAAAATGTATGTGTTTTACCAGCATCGGGTATGGTTCAAGGTTTGCCCTTTCAGTAGGGATTTTGGCAACGCAAAAAAACTTATGAAGCCAGGCTTTAGATTTTACTATGGCATGCTTTAACTTGTAGGTTAGCTGTTTACATCTTAACAAGAAGTAATTATCCCCCTCTACGCAGCACCCGAGGGACTGTATCTATAACACTGCATCCAGTTTTGGGACTCACGTACAAGACAGACATTGACAAATTGGAAGAAGTTCAGTGGAGGGTCACCATGACGATCAGTAGGTTGGCGCTACAAGGAGAGGTCCGGGCTTGTTCAGCCTAGAGGAGGCAATGGCTGGGACCTCATAGCTGCCTTCCAACACCCACAAAAATGTTAATGAGATGGTGAATTCAGGTTCTTTGCTGTGGTCTGCAGATGCAGGACACATGACAAAGAGCGTGATTTAAAACAAGAGAGGTTCATATTGGATAAAAGGAAACACTTTTTCACTATTAGTACAGACAGGTAATGGAGCAGATAGCCAAGAGAAGTTCTGCAGTCATCATCCTTAGACGCTTTCAACATCCACCTACAAAAAAAAACTCCAGTAACCTGATTGATCTCATCGCTAACCCTGCCTTAAGCAGAAGGTTGGACAAGATGATCTCTACAGGTCCCTTCTAACCTGAATTATTTCATAATTCTGTGATCTAAACTATCAAACAGTCACATAAAGACCAACCAATCTATCATAAGCCCCATCGCTTTCAAGTTGGAAGCTCAAGGGAACAAAAGGTTTCTCTCCCTGACCTCCCCACTCATTCTTCCACCAGCTTCACCCATTGAACCCATTCCTAACCCACTCCCTTCACATTTCAGTATAATTCTAATTTAAAAAACGAACTACACAGAACTAAACAGACAGGGAAGCTTCCCATGATAGCATTTAGGAAGAAGCATTTCCAGTCTCAACTGGAATAAAAAGGTTCTTATTCTACACCTAAACAAACGGTATTTTCATTTTTTGCTCCTCTAACAGTACTTCACTGTGATAAACATAGCTTTTCTAAGAATACCTTGACTTTCAAGCGCAAGATAAAACTCACATCACTCACACGGTCCAGTGACAGTGAGGTTAATAGCTCTTGAAAGGAAAAGTTAAAATTGACTGAAATTGAAAATTAAGTTTATTGATTTTAAATGGCTCACTAAGCCAATCTTTTTTAATATTCTAAAACTACTGGCAAACTATGCATTAAAACACTGCTTTGGTAGCAAATAAGGCTATCATTGGAAATCTCAGTGCTGACTGTGGTACTTGATTCAGATTCTGCATTTCTCACAACCCACATGTTTTTCCTCATTAAAAGATTATTGACTCATGTCAAAACAATAGTAATTAGTGGGAGAGGGAAGCAATTTGTCTTCATGCTCCAACAAATACAAAGTATTAAAACATATTCTTCTTGCATACATTAGCAAAATTATTAATACTTTTAATTTTATATATATATACACACACAGAGATCATTCCCCTGCTGAGTATGACAAAGAAAAAAAGACTTCTGGAAGGCATGTTAAAAAAAAATCCATTTTGAATATCGGTTCATTAGCAAGTTCATCAGCAATTCTCATCTGCATTCATTTTCACTTACCTCATTTTCAGTGAGACAGTGAAAATGCAAGTTCCTCCAGTATGCCACATATGGCAAAAGATGATTATAATTCACAGGGTTACAGTACAGATGGACACTGTCAGGTTTTATTAATATGATTATATCTGCAATAAGCAGAACAAATATTATTTCAGGACCAAGACCATATATACAGAAGAATTATACGGGCACAAAAAAAACCTCACAGAAACTGAACAGAAAACACTTTTCCTATAATGTGCCTCATTAAAAGAAAACTGTTTAACTATTTGAATACACAATCATTCCCCACTTCTTTAAAAAAAGAAAAAGAAACAGTTGGCAGCCATATACAGTTCCAAGTACAGTAACACTTCTTCTCTTCCAAACAATTGTGGGTTTATTCTGAAGTCTTGCACAGAACTTGCATCAGCCAGTCCTTTAAAAAGCCAAGACTGTCAGTGATGAGTCCTTACAGAGCACTCACAAAACTGTAAACTATAGTCGCTCTTGCCCAATATTACACTAGAAGGTTGCTCCAACTGAAAACTAGCACTACAGCCTATGGGGTAGATATTCAAAGTTTCATGCAAATAAGGGAATAATAATCTATGATCACGGCGAATGGCCGCCTTCCAAATATTACAAGAGTGAGTTCATATGTTATAGTAAAAAACAGCTCAAGTATTTTAGAACTCCAGAGGTGCGATCACACAATAATTGATAACACATGCACATACATACCATGACTGAACTAGG
This sequence comes from Cariama cristata, assembly GCF_000690535.1. Classification (NCBI taxonomy): domain Eukaryota; kingdom Metazoa; phylum Chordata; class Aves; order Cariamiformes; family Cariamidae; genus Cariama; species Cariama cristata. The sequence goes on along the minus strand of NW_009604320.1, from coordinate 16,956 downwards.
ACTTCTCATAATGGGCTGTATTTTAGGTTTAGAACATTTGGAAGAACTTATGGAGTGGGGACGTGTTTAAAAACAGAGTTCTTCAGCAGTGTTTTTAAGAACCGTTTTTCAGGTGTATATACACAACTAGAGATTTACTGATGACTTTTTTTTTTTTTGAGGTATGCCCCTTTTTCTGCTCACTCTCCCTCCAGAAAGACTGAAGAATAAGTAAAATATTGAGTACGTTACTCACCATCAAGAACTTCTTCAGGAAACCCAGTTCTTTCAAAGTCATTGTTATTCTGATTATATAAGCCAAAAAGCAGATAGTTTGCCAGTTCCCTGCAACCTTCATTGTATCGACTATCGATTCCTGCAAAAGCAAAACCGTTTGTGAAGTGTTATGTGTCCTACCATTGTACACCTGAAAAGTTTGTTTTCTTCCCTAACAAGAAAACTTCAAATAGAAGTATTAACCCTCTCACGTAGTCGCTGGGCACTTACACCCGTTGAACATACTGGGAACACAGCGTAGGGAAAAAGGAGTTTTTGCAAGTTCATTGCTACATGCTGACATTCCACTCATGACCTAAATCCACAGGCATTGTTTAAAAAAAATAAGTGAGTCTAGTTTTCTGCAATGTACTGCATCAACAAAAGCTCAATTTTATCTAGTAATTCAAACTTAAACATCTGTCTGCATGCAGTATGCATTCTAATTAATATGTTCTTGATTGAAGCTTGCTAACAAACTAATCCTGTGACCTAAATCTCCTGCTTTAGAATACATGATTAAATATTATCTTATCAGTATTATAGTGCAATCCCTGAGTCACCAGAAAGCCAGTGCGGACTTCTAACAAATCATGAAAAGATGTTCTGACAAAACATGCGGTACACGAACAGTTTCCAAGGAAAGCCTTTCCTGGTCCTTGGGAAAACAAAATTAAAACAATTGAGGACCTGGAGCATGAAGAGATGGAAGATAAATAAAAGACGAAAGGAAACAGGTCACAGATTTTGGAAGTATTTTCATCTCTCTGGAAGACAGTCATAGTCATAATTCCCAATTCTACTGTAATACATCAAGCTCTCTACACAAGTAATACTACACATGACGCAGCATCCTCGATATCTACACCTGACAGAGGTCGCCAGTCTTGACCGCTACAGAATTTCTCATAAACACTAACGTCAAGTTTTCCTACCAAGTTTATTAAGATACAGTTGGATGGTTGCCAACAAATCAAGATTTGTTACCGCTGTCCAAAGGAGAGATCAGTACACCGATAATCTAATAACACGGCCTGAATGTCTGGGTTTCAGGACTTCCGTGGGATATCAAACTACTCAAGAGTCACTGGAACTTAGTAGAAATTGGAACAAACTCTAGGTCCTCCTAATTATGTTCCTTTTTTTAATGTTATGCTTCAGCTTTAAAGTGCTAACCAGATGCCATGTCTGCATCCAGCTACTGAATCCCACATCTTAATAACCTCCCTTGTTTGTTTAAGTAACTGGCCTTTGGCTAGCTCACGTATATTCCAAGGTACCTGAGATTTGGTGTAAAGAGACAGAAGAGACAAATTCAATCCCTTCAAATTGTGCGGAAGCTATGAACCTCTGTAGTACCGCTCCCCGCTCATGGCTTCATAATTGTCAGCACCAATAACACACTATATCACCACGCTCCTTCAACTGCGTTGGGAAAGGAGGAAGTTGCACCACATCTGCCCCAGCTTTCTCAGCCCTCAAAAATCATTCCTGCCACAATCTTTGAATCCTCATTGCTCTGCTATCTAGCACCGATCTCCCATTTGTATACATACATCCTTGGAGGATGCTCTTCTTTTAAAAAAGAGTCACAATTTTGTGTGTTAGGAGGCACTCCTTGACAAAGGGAGCATCAAGAGCCTTAGCAGTCAATCTGTACCTCCGATCATGGCATTGGTAAGACTCAGGTAAAGAAAGCCGAGACCCAGTCACCCATTTTCCCCTCCTGCCGCAATGTTCAGTCTTTGTTGTGTCAATAGTTTTCTGCATAACCAGACTGCCCTAGATCTGGGAACTCGGAGAGAGAGATGGTGCAAAAGAAGGAGCAGGGGGAGAACACACTATGTCTTTATTTTATTTACATTTCCAGCCCCACGAAAGCAGGCCTACCAATGTAATCTAGAATTCAATGGGACTCAACACACTAATATTGGTGCCAAAGCCCCTGTTCCTAGGTGGGATTTTAGTTACAATCAAGTGTGGAGCCTCCATTTTTCCAGGAAGCAATCATCCCATTGTTTTAGGGAACTCCATTTAAACCTCAGTCTCCTTGAAATCAGTTATAGCCTTAGAAAGTTGGCGCACACAATGGCCTGAAGATAAGCTGTTTTACTGATTACTTGCCTAACTGAGGCAACTTTTGAAGGCAATCAGATGAGCAATAATCTGGCACAAAGCAGGAGTTAGGATAGTCCCCTTCAGTGGCAGCAAGCTGTTAGATCACTTGTTCTGCAAGCAGCACTACTTATGTTTCAAAAGCAAACATCATTGATCATCCCAAATGTTAATTTAACAAGGTACCCTCAACTACAGGCCAAACAGCGTGGATGAAAACGGCCATGGTATTTGCACTTTTTCCTATCAGGCTCATCGCTAGGGTTTTCAAAGCCTAAAGAGTCAAGGTTGTGTGCCTCACACATACTGAGGCAGAAAAAAGAACAGATTATTATAAAGTCTGGAAGATCAGAAGAAAAATGAGAAACTGCCATCATAGAAAAATAAAATGTGAAGATATCGCCATCACTGGAAGAGTTTGAGGTTTTATCTGGGTGCACCAGCTCTTCAGGCTTGAAGCAGGGACCATCTTCAAAGCTAAACACCAACACCCTGCTTTTTCGCTTAATGACAGAAGGAGGGGAAGAGAAGACAAAAAGAAGACGTTAACAAGGTGGGCGGCTAATCAGCTAACAAGCTTAACTCTTATAATAGACAACATGGGTGAATTTTTTGCTTGCAGAGCAGTGACAGGCTAGCAGAGAAGGCATTAGCTTACCATAAAACCATTAACTCTGCAGAATACTTGGGTTTTGTGGCTTAGGCTTTTCGAGTACCCGGTACAGACAGGAGGTTTCACAGCGATGCTTTAATATTATGCTACAGAAACATATGGAGTTAAATGAACAGATAAATTTAGCGGAAAATAAACAGGAAATGAAACAATGGCAAAGATAAGATACATCCAGAAAGCATATCAGGAGTCCTCACTAGAACAATGGGGAAGGCTATTAATTAGGAAACCCCCACGCCTGTCTCCAGCTGAGCTGGGAGTTTAGTAACTCCCAGCCTGTTCCCAACTTATCACAAGGGTGTAGTCAGACAATGACTCAGTCTAACAGCCCACTGCTGCGCA
>NW_009604320.1:359-13540 GCF_000690535.1 Cariama cristata | reverse complement strand
CTCCTTCTCCTGCAGTCAGCGCTCATCTGACCTCTCAGCGGGCTGACTCAGTCTGCTAAATTGGCAGAAAACTAGTCAGGCCAAATATGGAGGAGAAGAAAAAAAAATCTGCTCAGTAAGATGAAGTGGGTGCAAGATATCAAACAAGCACCAGCACTGATGTAAAATGTGTGCAGGGAGGAACGAGAGGAAAGGGAAGCAGAGAAGTCTGGGGGCAGGCTGAGACTCTCCTTTTGCACAGCAAAAAGTATTCACCTTAGCCATCTCTCACATCTGTGATTTCACAGATGCTGACATAAACATAGCCTACAGGTTAAAAAAGTCCTGCTTTTTGTCCCAGCCATGCACTTGTGACACACCCTTGAGTATCAAAACAAAGAATGGCTGTTTGATCTGTTATGGAACAACTATGGGAGCTATAGGTAGGTGAGGTTGGAGAGAACGGACAGGTCACCTTTAGACGTTTGCTCAAAGCCAACACGCAGTTGTGGAACTGCCACCAGAAGTGGCACAATAATAATTAAAATAGTCTCTATTTGGAAAGGGAATGGGATGAACAATCAGTGCAATGTATTAAATGCTGGTGAGGTTTCTCCCACAACCTAAGAGCAAGAGCTCTGTGTAGGATGGATATAATGGAGGGGAAAAAAAAAAGATAGCTAAAAAAAGTCATAATACATGAACAGAACCAAGATAAAACAAAACTTAAAGATTTACTGGTATAGCCTCTAAAGTATTCTTATCCTCTTCAGGGAGGATAAAAAGTAAATATCAAGGTCTATAAAAATTTAGCTTAGCTATGCTGAACTGTGAAACAGTTTGAGCTACAATCAGAACAGCTACAACTGCAGTCAGATTTATAGACATATCCTACTGAAACTTAATACATATCCTCAGAAATCAGATCAACTTAACCGTGAGCTGAAAATCTCTGCCGAAAGGCAAGACGCAAGAAGTATCATTGTTAAAAAAAATCATTTAGAATAAAAATTAAGTAGTTTGATATACTGCCTTCTTAGCAGCTTTAACAGCAACTCACGCCAGCTGAGACATCACAGCTTTTTAAAGACATCTGACATGCTAACATCCGAATTCCTTTTTCCTGTCAGTTGCGATGTCTTTTCTCTCTGGCAAAGAATTTTTTTTTTCCTGCAATGCAACCACTTTAAAATAAGATAACAGGATTCTTTTAAAAAAAAAAATCACCTGTAACTTCTTTTAAATAATTGTATAAATAATTGGTCAGTTCTCATCTCTCTTTGGAATCTTGTTATGCTGTTTTTAATTTCAGTATAAATATTAATCTACTTGAAGCAAAGCTACAAAAGTTGATATTGTTTTTATCTCACAGTCCAGTATGTAAAATTAAAGTTGCAGTGAGGGAAATGCATTAATCCATAATGCATAATAAATTATTAAAGACAGCCAAGTGAAATATAACATGCACTGACCGTAAAAAAAAAAAAATCATAGTTAGGAGTATCTGCTTTCCATACAAGTCAACAGGACTCAAAATGTAAGACTACATATTGTCATCTGAAGCCGGTATTTGAAGACAGATTTAATGCATTAATAACAGAGTGACCTGCCTGCTTAATCAGAGGTTATGTGAGAAATTCTGCAGGCTACATTAGAGAGGTCAGATTAGACAACAACGGTTCCATTGTGGGTGCTGAAAGAGATTAGTGCAAAGCGCAAGACTAATAACAAAACACACTTCCTATATTTCCATAACAGAACTGCTTATTTATTAAGAGGTACGGTCTTATGCATGGGCTTACGCACTCTGCATTACACTGAGGGTTACACAAAGCATTTCCTTTTGCCTGTAATGCTTTCCCTAAAGCTGTACAATGTTCTGAGTGACTACTCTTTGCTTGGGACTTACTGCAGCTTCAGAGTTAACAATAGTCAAGAAATACTACGGTGTGATGGCACAACTTGAAATATTTTATGAAAACAGACTAGCATTAAAGGCAAAAAACCAAGAACTTTATCCTGCATGACTAAGTTTCATTGGAAGGTTCACACAGTGACCTTATAGACCTTCTAGCTGTAAAGTTATTACTTAGCCAAAGACTTCTTAAACTCTTACCCTAGAGAACGTGGGATAGGAAGAGTCATGTTAGACGGTAGCACTGACCAAAAGAGAACTAGGTTATACACATTTACAGCTTTTTTGTGGTTCACTAAATGAGCTTTCTCAAGTTTTCCTGATACATTATTAAAAAACCCAAAACAATAAACCTAAAAAACCCAGCTTGTTGTATCATTTCTTAATGCAAGCCCGTTACTTCACATAGCCTCTTTAGGGCTGTATTAGTTTTCTCCATCTTTAACTGTAACACGTTATTTAAACAATTACTCCTTAGTCCTTTTCTCTAAGGAACTGCAATCATCACTTCTGAATTTTTCCTTTAATATCTTGATAGTGATTATATAATAAGAGACGAGTCAATGTTACATACAGAAATTGTACTAAAGCAGTACAAAAAACCTGTTTACTTTCCTACAGCATACTCACACATGCAGCTTTATTTCATATTGCCCTTTTCCCTGAAGCCCAGAAGAAATAAAGCACTAAAACCACATGCTGTTTATATGCCACCATTTAACTCCTAACTGCTTCCCAGGTTTCTCATGCAAATCTTTAAATGCATTTTGAATTACCTCTCCTGAGGCAAGACCTCCCTCCCCCTAACTTCAGGTTTTATTAATTCTCTTAGTTTTCCGATTATTAGCCAAGCCTGTTCTCAACCACCACCCTGCATAGCTCTGCATATCACAATCCCTAACCTTGGTGCTCCTCTGCTCTTCTCCACTCCCTTAACCTCAGCACCTTCTAATCCCTTCCACTTCCCCACCTCCACAGGGAAACCAGCTACAACGCATGTGCCTTCAGCCTTGAGCTTTTACGCCAAGCACCAGCTGGAAAGCAAATGTTGCCTAGACCGCTAAATGTTTATTCCAAATAGATATGGATTAAATTTTTTCCATCTTGCCTTCAATTTGGACATTAACAAAGATTCTCTCTTCTCTCCAGCCACTGCATTTTCATCAGGCTTGCAAGAATGTTGATATTATTACTATCATAGCAAGTTTGCCTGAAATTTGTAAACAGGCTTCAGAATTTTTTAGGGAGAAAAGAGTGTAACAATCAGATAGCTGTCCATTCACCGAGAAACAGGGCTGGGGCTTGGGCCAGGAAGGAGATCATCTTTCTGAAACTCACGGTATCTTTATCAGTAGAGCGAGAACAAAAGGGGAGAAAAAAAGGTAAACACTAACCCAAAATGCAAAGGATTCCATCAGGTTGAGATTTGCTGCTCTGTGTCAGGATACTCTGAATGTTTCGAAGGCGGCTGCAGCTGCAAAAGAAAGAGAATTTGTCCTTAAGGTCAGTGTTTTGAAGTACTCAGATCTGGTAGGCTAAAGAGTTGACCTAGCTTTTTTTCTTTATTATATAAGCTAATTGGACACACTTCAACTTGGGTACCTTTTATATAAAATACATTTAGACCTCACACCAAACCATCCCCAGATTATTTATTTCTGTCCACTAAATGATGAAGTACACAGCCCTGAGAGAAGACTAGAAGCCAAGACTATCCCTTCCAACCAAGTGCCCTGTTAACCTCTAGCAAAAATTTCTGTTCAAGTTTCCTCTCACTAAGCCAGCAACGCTCCGTTCTCTACCAGAGAAGTAGATAGCAAAGCAACATGGGGCAGGTGATGCCCAAGTAGAAAGATGACAAGGGAAGGGACCACAGGAGCTCCTACACCCCAAGGGGAGTTTGCCAAAGAGGAGTTTCAGCACCTCCAGCACCATCAGACTGCTTTCACCCTGTGTAACTACGTAACACGGACACATCCCAGACCTCCTACAAGATGAAAGGGAAAAGCACGATATTGGCGTAGGGGAGAAGGGCAGAAGGCACAGAGAACTTTGCCTCCACTCGCAAACCTGCAGGGTCTCATCCATGTCCTCGGTTAATAAAGCAGGAGTGTCATACTATCTGCAGTGTCCCAGTGATGCTTTTGCTTACCAGTATCACGAAGACTCAAATGGGTCACCCTGTCGTTATTATAAGCCCATACTTAAGCAGAAATGCAGAACCAAGGCAACTTTCAGACAGAAAAGAGAAAGTAATTTTAGGGAGCACTCAGAGACAGCTCCTGACCAGGGGATTTGCTCTTACTATTTAAGCTTCAGGTACTACAGTTCTTCCTCGCATCTTGCATTACTCTCTAGAATTTTATTTAGTCCATAATGGAAAAATACAGAGCCAATACTCTCATTTAATAAAACAAAAGCTGGACTCCAGAAGAGTGTCACTTTTTAAGAAAGATCTTTTTCTTTCTGCAAGACAAATTAACCAACTGAACTTACACTAGCGGGTTTCCAGCCAGAAAGTAAATGAAAATTACTTCATGCAATCATAAAAGTAGGAACTTTTTCCCCTCTATACCCGAAAAAATATCTAGATCATTTTCAAAAGATGCATGCTACCTCTCTCATGACTTCTGTATTAAAACCATGAAATTTTTTAAAAAATGAACAGTTAGGGAAAATTGTAAGCCTTAAGTATAAGACATAAGGAAGAAATTCTTCCCGGTGAGGCAGTGGCAGAGGTTGCCCAGAGAAACTGTGGCTGCCCCATCCCTGGAAGTGTTGAAGGCCAGGTTGGATGGGGCTGTGAGCAACCTGGTCTGGTGGGAGGTGTCCCTGCCCATGGCAGGGGGTTGGAACAAGATGGGCTTTAAGGTGCCTGCCAACCCAAACCATTCTGTGATTCTATGATAATGTTTGATAAGCTACATTAAAAAGAAATGAACCAATACCAAGTCTTTCCAAGATTTTCATAATCAAAATGAATTATTACATAAAGTTTAGCCAGGTAAAAAATTCAGCTACAAGAGCCAGACAGAGCAACGTAATTAGTGCTTCTAGGCAAAATTTTATGATCTTGTTTTAATACAGACAGAAGGCAAGAAATTTCACTGCTGATATTACTGAATGTGTTTTGTTTACAGTCTTGTTTACATAACTATGAGCTGTTAGGAAACAAATGCATCTTAAAGAAACACTTAAACAGAGCTAAACTTATGACCAGCTCAAACAAACAAGAAAGTAAGGTCAAGCATTTCTATTTTCATAGTTACTTAAGCCAAGTAAAAAGATCTTTTCAGTAATACTACAAATATCATGCTCTACTTTCTCTGAAAGACAGAATGAGCACAAAAGGTTTATATTATAGCTAATCTAAGTGCAATTTAAACATCCAGAGTAAAAGGAGAGGCAACATTTGAGGATACTTTCATAGGAAGTACAAAACCAGGGCAAACCACTCCAGTTTTGGGTTTTTTCCCATTTTTAGGTTGCCTATTTGAGTTCCAAATCCGTCAATTATTCTTTTTGCCTGAAACTTTCCAATTCACATTATATGCTGCACGGTATCACAGTCCACTCTAGGTATGAACAGGTATTTTGATCCAGTCTTAGATACAGAAACCGAACTTACAGCCACTGATGACAGCAAAAAGACACCTAATCAGGTACTACCAGATGTTGTTGTCCATATAAGTGATGCTATGAAGCCCCTGAAAGAAACACTGAACTTCATGCTGCACATTTCAGCAACTTCTAATCCTCAGTTCTTTAAAACCTAACCTAAAACAATCTCACAGCCATCCAAATTTAAGGTTTTGTATCTTATCCTGAAAGATTTTCATCCCATCATTAAACAGGACCCCACACTAGCTACGTGAGAGATGATCCACTACAGCAAGCTATACAGTGCTCGTATTTTTATACTTCCCACATCACAAGATCAAGAGTAGAAAAAATTGCTGGACTATTCATTGTGGGTGTAACAAATTTGACATTTGTTAGAAAGCAAACAAGCCTACAGTTATTTAACGGCCAGCTGCAAGCAAGTTGAACTACTAGAGCCTCTGTAAAACACAAGAAAATGAAAGCAACTTTATGTACAGACGGGGCCCACATGAAAACAAAAATGCTTCTCCATCTATCTGTTGTGAGAAAAGGACGGTTTAAGAGAAACCCATGCTTCCTGAGACTATCTGAAGGACGGACTGAAAGGACTGTGAGAAAGCATGCCCAAGGACTTCTGCAGTAACACAACAGGCAGCTTCCAGACTGACTTTTATTAAAACATTTACCATATCAGAGGATGCATCTTCTTGCATCTGCTCAGAGTGAGAAAAGGAACTGTCATGAGAAAAAATATTATGAATGCTTCCAATCTGAAGGCACAAGAGGTAGATTTTAATTCAACTCCTCTCAGAAGCAAGATGCAAAATCCCTCTATCACTCATGTTCAACTTCTACTCTCAAGGCAAATTTAAGTAACTCTCCAGCCAAAGACAGGTTTTTCTGGATCGTAAAACATGTTCAAAACCTCTTATGTCCTATAAACACAGCATGAATACATAACTTGAATTTGCTATCATTTTTCCCCCCTATAGTGATCACTTTTAAAAGAAAGGAACAGTTAGAACTCAATTTGACAAAGAACTCCCTGTAAGAAACTCATAGGTTTAGGGAAAGATGCTCCCATTTATTAAAAAACATTATTATATAATACAAGGTAAGTTATTCCTGAGATCTTTAAGTTTTAATTTCACACAAACAGCTTCAACAAAAGGGAGACCTGATCAAATATGTTTATCATTTAAAGGAAAAAGTAGTGTTACGAGCCTGTGCAACGAGACCAAAGCAGAGCAAAGTGACATACACCATATTTTTGTCTTCTTGAGCTCTGTGAAAATATTTTCTGATCTGTTCAAGTAAACTGCGGTGGGGGGAAAATGGGAGTAGGAACTGGAGGAGGAAAGTACTTGCATGTTTGTTCTGGGTTGGGTACTTCTTTCCCTCCTTAAGTTTTGATTTAGGGTTAGGAATTTTACTCTCCTAGAATTACTTTCAGCATCTTTCACAGAAATTGTAACTTTGGTGCACTCCTTAAAAATACATAAAGTTCTCAGATTAAGCTGCTAACAAATTTTTGCCAAGTAAAATTGAATGTCCTCCTTCCTGCAAGAGACAGTCCTGGAATAAAAGAAAAAAAAAAGTGTAGGGCAAACTGTATGTTCATTATTTCATAATGAGATGTATGACCATGAAGATGTTTATTTCAATCTTAATATTAAAGAGTCTTCAGCAGAATATTTTTCCTTGCCTCATTTAAAGAAGTGGTTTCTATGAAAGCAATCTTTGAAAAAACTTCTTCACAGAAGTATTTTCAACGTCATTTCAAGTGTGTATAAATCATTACATTCAAAGGCTGACATTAAAAACAGAAGACTTCTGTGTCTGAAGAAAGACGTTATTCAGAAATACTGAAGAGAATAATTAGAATTCTTACTACATGCTTTTAAACAATACAGCCTAAACTGTGTATAAAGTCAGAGAAAAAAAAAATGGCATTTTCTTGCATTTCACATTAAACAGTCATCTGACAAAAACAAAGGAACTGTCCTGGGAACAAAACTCCGCGACTTTTCCCGCCTCCAAAGCTAGCACCCTAGCAAGAGCAGTGACTTTTTACTCCTTTTCTTTTACCACAGTAACACAATTTCAACCAGAAACAACGAAGAACGACCTCCACACAACAGCATAACCCTCTGGACTTCAGGACGCTTTCCTGGAAGACGTGGCTCTGGATCCACCCACATATATAACCACAACTAAATTTTACAGTAGCTTGTTGCTGAAAAAAAATCCGCGTTAGGTACGTTCAAAACCACAATTACATGAAGCCCTTCTAAGGAAGCCCCAAATTCCCGGACTTCAATGAGACTCGGACAAGCCATGAGCTACAAGCTACTTATCCAACCATATCCAATGAGACAACCACAGATAAGCAGGCTCCTTTAGAAGTGGATAAGAAGTTGAAGTAGGTGAAGTAAGAATTTTTCCAGCATGCACTTTTGAATAGAAGATGCGATTTCTACATCATCTTAAACCAGCATAAGAGCCCACGGTGCTGCAAGGGACGGTCTCGCCCTTCTCGCTGCCTTTGTGTCTGCACTGACCATCTCGAAGCCATGTGTCAGGTCAGATCAGCTTAGGGACCCAAACAACCTCCAGCCCAGGAATTAAAATAAATAACACTTTCAAACATCAGCAAGCTGATCTGATTGCTGATGAAGGCAGGCCAGAAGGCAAAGCCACATTTTGGGGTGGCATCTGGCAATAACGTGTGCTTGGGCCAATTAAGAAACTATATGTTGAGGTACTTGATATTCTGCTAATCTTGGCCTAGATCCAAAAACAAAAAGGGGAAGATAATTGACAATCATTAACTTCTAAGAATTAGTGCTCATATGTTCACGTCTTCATACTAATTATGCAAAGTACCTTGCTTTACAACAGTCTAGCCTGTCACAACTTAGCAACAGACACGGTGCTGCAAGCCACATATGTTGGCAAATAAAGAGAATATTAACTACTACGCCTTTCTCAATCACAACAAAGCCTTTTTTTTTAAATAATGCCACACAGTATTTTAAATTTCATTTTATGTTGCGACTTTTTTCTGCATCCCTTGTTGCTAGCTGAATTCACTCTGCGCGCTAGCTTCCTTTTCTTGACGTTGTAATCCAGCGGTACTAACGCAGCAACGATATTAGCATTGATCCCTGACTGATTCCCAATTGATTCCCACAGGCTGGCTCACCGTACGTCTGGGATGGCTGCAGCTGTGGTTAACATGCAATTCAGCCGACAAAGGATGTGATTTCACTGCGTTGAGTATGTTTTGCTTCATATTGGCAGATGTTACGCTCCTCCCCCACAAAGGCTAGGCAGGCCTAAAAATCTACACGTGGTGAAGCTTTGAGAAATAACAGTGAATAAGGAGAAAAAAAAAAATATCTGAGACATCCCTGGCAAGCTTGTGCACATCCTCATATTATCAAGGTTCGTCTTCAGGGAATCGCTTGAATAGATTCACGCTCTCTACCTAAGACAGACACTGGTTTTAACATTAAGTACTTGGGTTTAAAATAAATAAATAAAATGGAAAGAGAAAACAGCTTATTTTTTTCCAAACATCACTCCTTGTTAACTTGCTGCTACTAGCATCTGTTTCCAGTCTACCCCCCCCAAAAAAATGAAGTTTATTTTTCACGGGCCCTTTGTCGACCTCACAATTTCTACCAGAACATTATTATTGTCTGCTTATATTAGAGTATGGGATTTCCCACAGTCTGACATTATCGCCATCTTAACACACTTGTGAAAACAGAAACCAGAAGTCAGACTGAGTTAAAGACTCTCAGAATTTCACTAATTTCAAAAGCAGTTTATCTGAAATTTACTGTCTAGCTTGAACAATAACATGCTTTCTCAGTTCTGTTTTGTTTTTTCTTAGCTCACTAAAATAACTCTGTTTTAATGCTTGGCACTCACAAAAGACAATGGCATTCACTCACCTTAAAATACATTACAATTGTCCAAGTATTTTCAAAATTTCTCTACGCTGAACATAGGGACCTTGACCATAAATAGGAGATCTAGCACCTTTAAAAACATTTAGCATATTTGCTCCTTACTGTTGCTAAACATTAAAACTGGACATAAAGGAAGACATTTCAACTCTGTGTGCATTTTCCAGGATCAAATTCCTTGCTTCTTGACTTCAAATGGACAGTAATACTCAATTCTGTAATTCAGAGACCTCAAAGCACATAGGAACAAGCATGACTCTGTCCTTACTAAACATTTGGGACTACCTGATGCTGTCTGGAAACTACAAGCTTGTTCAGGGTCTTTGGCACTTCAGGACAGCTGAATAGTAGCACTATTTATTAAGAGTGCACATCAATATTCATACTGGTATTTTCCACAACCTCACTGGATAGCGCAGCCCTTCGGCATACTTGTTTACTGTAAGCAACTCACAGATCGGACCTCAATATCAGCTAACGGGCTGGAAATTAAGTTCTTCCATGGGTGCAATCAAATGATGGGTTGCCCTTCACCTAGATACACGTCCATGCCGGTCAGGCCTGCAGCCTCGATGCATTCTCTGTTTAACAGGCCGATTTCTGAACACCAGGTCTGTATTTTCACTTTCTTGAATTGCAGCATTTTATCAAGGATGCCAACTAATCCCTCTCAAAACACATTATCACCCAAGAAAAATGACAGTATTTGAAGAAGTAGAAAAGACTAGCAACTTGAGTGTAATTATTCTGCCATCAGTCAATCTCTGATCAGAAAGACAAGCGTCTGGCACTTCAGCAGAAATCAGAAGTGAAGCTCCAGTGCCTTCAGACTAAATTTATTTTCAGAGCCCATTACTGGTCCCCAACCATTGCAGCCACTTGGCCACAAGGCACGAAGCCCGATGCTTTGCCATCAGCTCAAGCTGAACGATGCCAAAGAGGTAACTTCGGCTGAAGCTTCTCAGGCAGCTGAGTTAATGCAATAGCTCTGCTCCTCTCCTTGGTAACCTTTCCTTCCCAAACACTTACTCTTCTACCTTTCTACTCCTACCGAGCATATAGTCCCACATCCCTCTTAACTTTGGCCACAGCCTAGCGCTCAACAGACCCTAAGGCACCTTACTTCTCTGACACGGTAGAAAACCATCCACGCTCAAGGCAAGGGGTTTGTTTCTCTGGTTTTTCCCCCCTGTACTTCGGTAAGTTCAATTAGCTGGCTCTTTGCATAGCTAAAATACAGTGCACTCCTTAAAACAAAAATGCGGTGAAACTGTGCTATTACAAAATCCTGAACCTCGGCATAATTACATCAGGAACGCACGAATACAAACCGTTAATCTTTCAACCCAGACATGTCCCCTGCTAAAACTGGTTGGGAAACCACAACAACACTTTTGTCCCTGCAACACCAGGCTCCCGAACACCCCACCAACTGCTCCTCTTAAGCCGTAGGAAAAAAAGCCACATACTTAACCACTACGTGATTAAAACCAGAATGGTTTAGAGGATGATAACGTTAGGCATATAGGCAGAGACAACATAAAAATTAACCCAAGTACTCATTTTGTATTTCCCCACATAGACACACGGCGACATCTGTATTATGTTACCAACACGAGTAATTAATAATGAGGATTTACCTACTCTATTTTACATAAAGGTAATGCAAAATTGGGTGGGTCCAGAGCCCTACCAAATAGAACAAATTTACACGGATTTTAGATGGTAATATTTAACAAAAGCATTTAATAGAAATACTGTTCAGAAATGCATGTATTCTTAGCGCCACTAAATACAGACACATGAAACATGACATCACCTTCCAAAAAGGCATACTCTTTTTTGGGCAACGCTCATCTCTTAGCTAAGGGATATTTTTTTTTATTATTATTATTATTTACAAAACTATTCTTTACTTGCTTTTGTTGTTACAATGCTGAGGGTTGCCGTGGTAAACACCACCTCCCAACACACCATATGGCAGACAAAACTCTGAAGTACGTGGAAGAACTCCAAGAATTATCTCTGGTCGTTTCTCTATTCTTTATATAGTCTTCAGAATTTTTCCATTCCTGTTTGGGACTCGGGGGCAGGGGGAGGAGAGTAACGGATTGTTTTGTTTTAAGTTATTTTTATTAACTGCCGGGTATAACAGTGGCCTCCCTGCCTCCATCTGGCCTGAAAAAAAAAAAAAACTGCACAAGAACGAATGTTGAGGAGGAAAAAAATTAACGGCTGACATGCCTCCTACAAACACGCCAAATTACAGCTGCTGTCTGGATCTCCCAGTGGAGCTCAAAAGCTTGCAGATGTTCACAGAGAGTCTGAATGTTCTCATGACAACTCTAAAACAAGATCTCAGATTACAAAAATCACTCATAAAGAGAGAGCCTCGAGTGGAAACCATTTTCTCCTTCAGCTCTTTTTTTACCTTCTTGGTATTTTGTTACTGATCATGAATTTTTACATACTTTCCAGCTATAAACAAATACTAAGCTCTTTCTAAACAAATAAGATAAATTTATCCAGTGAAAAAAATTATTTGAAAAGGTCACTTTTCCCTCCCTTTTATGACCAATTCAATTTCTAACTACAGGCAGAGAGGGAACATAAGCATGGCTGTTTTGTGATGGTTATGTACAGCAAGCAAACAGAACGACCTCCATTTCTCTCTCACAGTGCAGAATTTCTCATTTTACAGGCACATTGTCTGAAAAGTGAAAATGCTTTTATTCCCTCCTTGTACAAAATATAAAAAACTTATTTTCTTTTAATTGAAAACCCACAGCAAACACAGACCCACTTGAACACCCAGGTAGCTTGGCAACTGTTTGTCTGCAAGTTACATGCAATCCTGCAATTTACGTCCAACATCCCAGTTACTCTATTATCTGACTTCACACTGGTGAATACTTCCATGTATTGTGCTACAACTATTGAAAGCATCAAGCACTTCGGTTCCTGGGCTGTTCTTTGTGATATTATAGAACAGAATCGTAGAATCATTTAGGTTGGAAAAGATTCTTAAGATCATCGAGTCCAACTGTAAACCTAGCACTGCCAACCCCACCACTAAACCCTGTCCCTGAGCACCACACCTACACGTTTTTGAAATACCTCCAGGGATGGAGACTCCACCACTTCCCTGGGCAGCCTCTTCCAGTGCCTGACAACCCTTTTGGTGAACAGTGCTGGACAACCCTTTGGGTGAAGTAGTTCTTCCGAATATCCAATCTGAACCTCCCCTGGTGCAACTTGAGGCCATTTGCTCTACTTAGCCACCTCAGATAATACACTGTAGCCTCACACACACAGGCACACCTTAAGTCTTTAAAAGGAAACAGAGCTCTAGCAACCTAACGATACCTGAGCTGACACCCGAGCTCCCACAGAACCAAGGCTATCATCTGACACGTCCCCACGCCCCATCTCTCGCCAAGCCCCCATATTTCTCAAGCTCAGAAAACGTCATTGCCTTCATACCCTCAAGCAGTTCTCCGCAAACCGCCCTGCAGGTGCCCACACACATACACAATCTCCTTTCTCTCCATAATCCCTCAACCCCTCCCAAATCTCTGCTATCCCCACCCTAACTCGCCTTTCCTACCTTTCACGAGCCCTTTTTCCCTACTTCCAAGGTAGCCTCACACCCACCTCCTCCCAAACCAGACCCAGGCTTAGCCCTCCCACAGCAACACTACCCCAAG
>NW_009604320.1:0-228 GCF_000690535.1 Cariama cristata | reverse complement strand
CGGGCCTTTCCCCTGCCATCCTGTCAAGGCCATCAACATTTCTCTCCCAGTAGCCACCTGCAAAACCAGCTTGCCTCCATGATGCCCCATCCCTCCCTTCGCCCCAGCCCCTCAAACACTGCTCCGAATACCCCAGCCCCCCAGAACCACCCCAACCTCCTTAAGGACTCCAAATCCCCCTGCAATACCCCCCCAAACTCCTTAATGCCCCCTACACACCCCAAAACC
>NW_009604319.1:16188-16414 GCF_000690535.1 Cariama cristata | reverse complement strand
TATATATATATATATGAGACAGGGTGCACCTGGCTCAAAGGGGGAAAAGGATCTTTGCAGGGCTCATTGAAAGAGCTGTGAACTAGATTTGAAGGACGAAAGGAATAAAACCAGGCTTCGTAGAGATAAGCTTGGGGACAGCATGCCAATATTTGAGGGACGGTGTGCTAGTGAGGTCCTTCGGTCTGCTGTCTCAGTGGAGGTAGGGGATGGACATCCAGGGGGC
>NW_009604319.1:0-16048 GCF_000690535.1 Cariama cristata | reverse complement strand
GGAGTGTGAAGCCCTTGTGCAGTAGTAAAACTGTGACATAGTTGCCATCATGGAAACATGGTGGGATGACTCGCACAACTGTAGTGCTGCAATGGATGAATATAAACTCTTCAGAAGGGATAGGCAAAGAAGGAGAGGCAGTAGGAGTATTTTGACTGTCTACAGCTTAATGATGGTGCCAATAGGGTCGAGTATTATGGATAAGAATCAAGGGGAAGACCAATAAGGCGGATATCATGGTGGGAGTCTGTTTAATATCTTTATCAATGATCTGGATGAGGGATTGAGTGCATCCTCAAGTCAGTTCGCAGATGACACCAAGTTGAGTGGGAGTGTTGATCTGCTTGAGGGAAGAAAGGCTCTACAGAGGGATCTGGACAGGCTGGATCGATGGACCGAGGCCAATTGTATGAGGTTCAACAAGGCCAAGTGCTGAGTCCTGCACTTGGGTCACAACAACTCCATGCAACACTACAGGCTTGGAGACGAGTGGCTGGAAAGCTGCCTGTTGGAAAAGGACCTGGAGGTGCTGGTCAACAGCCAGCTGAACATGAGCCAGCAGTGTGCCCAGGTGGCCCAGAAGGCCAATGGCATCCTGGCTTTTATCAGGAATAGTGTGGCCAGCAGGACTAGGAATGTGATCATCTTGGTGAGGCCACACCTCGAGTGCTGTGTTGAGTTTTGGGCCCCTCACTACAAGGAAGACATTGAGGTGCTGGAGCGTGTCCAGAGAAGGGCAACGAAGCTGGTGAAGGGTCTGGAGCACAAGTCTGATGAGGAGCAGCTGAGGGAACTGGGGTTGTTTAGCCTGGAGAAAAGGAGTTTCAGGGGAGATCTTATCGCTCTCTGCAACTACCTGAAAGGAGGCAATAGTGAGGTGGGTATTGATCTCTTCTCCCACGTTAGAAGTGATAGGACAAGAGGAAATATCCTCAAGTTGTGCCAGGGGAGGTTTAGATTAGGTATTAGGAAGAATTTTTTCACCTAAAGGGTTGTGAAGCATTGGAATGGGCTGCCCAGGGATGTGGTTGAGTCACCACCCCTGGAGGTATTTAAAAGGTGTGTAGATGTGGTGCTTAGGGACATGGTTTAGTGGTGGACTTGGCGGTGCTAGTTTAATGGTCAGACTTGGTGATCTTAAAAGTCTTTTCCAAAATAAATGATATTTTTATTTTATTCTGTGGTTCTCTATGGGTGTCATGTATTGATGGTAAAGTAGAAAACATTAAGCTTAAAGGATTATAAAATGGTGACCTTGTTAAGAATATGATGACTTCACAGGTAAATTAGAGAATTTTGCTCCAAGTGTGAAATACATTTTACAAACATATCCTTTTCTATCTCTGTTTTTATAAAGAACAAAAAATAAATGTCCAGAAAAGGATTTTCAGTGGGTGGTGAAGACAGGAGAGTTTGTATCTGAAAAACCCAAGACATTCTGGCCCAGATTCATCTTACTTAAGCCATCTAAGTCTAAACCATTTGTAAAAGCTTCTGCTGTTACTGTATAGACGAACGCATGCCCAGAGGCCATTCATTCCATTTGTCTCTTGCAGTCTTTCCCTCTTCATTTCATTTGAGCATTACCTGATCATCAGGCAGTGCTGACTTCATCTGAATTGCAGGGCAATCACACTTGTGCTAAACTAGACAGTGTAGCAGGCCTATGCTGCCTTCGCTTTAGCTACGACAGGACAGACAGTACCACATACAGATGAAACTAGAGCAAGATGGACAAGCAGTAGGTGCTCCACTGCAAGATCTGCCAGAATAAATTTCTCTCTTCAGCTTCTCTTAACAGACGCAAAAATTAAGATTAGGCTTGTTCCTGCTTAGGCTTTGACATTGTCTAGTCAGACACTGTGGCTGGAAAGCTGCCTGGTGGAAAAGGACCTGGGGGTGTTGGTCAACAGCCAGCTGAACATGAGCCAGCAGTGTGCCCAGGTGACCAAGAAGGCCAATAACCTCCTGGCTTGTATCAGAAATAGCGTGGCCAGCAGGACCAGGGCAGTGATCATCCCCCGTACTCAGCACTGTTGGGGCTGCACCTCGAATATTGTGTTGAGTTTTGGGCCTCTCACTACAAGGAAGACATTGAGGTGCTGGAGCGTGTCCAGAGAAGGGAAACGAAGCTGGTGAAGGGTCTGGAGCACAAGTCTGATGGGGAGCGGCTGAGGGAGCTGGGGTTGTTTAGCCTGGAGAAAAGGAGACTGAGGGGAGACTTTATTGCTCTCTACAATGACCTGAAAGGAGGTTGTAGTGAGGTGGGGGTTGGTCTCTTCTCCCAGGTAACCAGTAACAGGAC
Organism: Cariama cristata; assembly: GCF_000690535.1. Classification (NCBI taxonomy): domain Eukaryota; kingdom Metazoa; phylum Chordata; class Aves; order Cariamiformes; family Cariamidae; genus Cariama; species Cariama cristata. The sequence continues at coordinate 13,743 of NW_009604319.1, read as the reverse complement.
AAGAGGAAATGTCCTCAAGTTGTGCCAGAGGAGGTTTAGATTAGATATTTGGAAGAATTTCTTCACCAAAAGTGTTATCAAGCACTGGAACAGGCTGCCCAGGGACATGGTTGAGTCACCACCCCGGAGGTATTTAAAAGGCGTGTAGATGTGGTGCTTATGGACATGGTTTAGTGGTGGACTTGGCAGTGTTAGGTTTACTGTTTGACTTGATGATTGTAAAGGTCTTTTCCAAGCTAAATGATCCTATGATCCTATGATTTTTGGTGGTTGTTTTTTAATGAAGCCCTGAGTGCCATAAAAACAGCTTTATTTTTTAATGAACACATGCCCTAAGATGGGATGAATAACCATTTGGGACTACTTGCCTTTCTCTATTGAATCTGCATCAACACCTACATTTTGGCTAAAATTAAGTGAGATGAACTGAGTTTTTGTGTTTAACTCTCATTTAATGGAAGAATATTCAAAGTAAGTGAAATGTATATGTCACAGTGGCAAAAAGCAGAACATTAGAGAAAAGAGAATTAGAAAGAAAAAAAAGATTTTTTTCCAGCTAAGATTTAGCTCCTTCAATTAAGTTTGTACTTGAAAGTAGGTTCATGTGTTTTGAGAGTCTCTGAGTTCTGAAAATACAAGAAAACGTGTTCACTTGTCAGAGGTGATGAGATTCAAATCATGTATTAAGCAGCTCAACTATGTACACTGTATAAAGGTTGTGACAATTTCTTGTAAAATAATAAAAGTATCTCATATAATTGATTCTTTTCATTGTTTCGTAAAATTGCTTTGTTTGATTGCGGGAGAGTTTGGACTGAATTTTCATTACCTACTTCTGAACAATTTACACTGGGATTGAGACAGTATTGAGCTAATGAGTTAGAATTTATATTGAGCCTTAACTGTCTTCATGAAGTAACTAGGGATTTTTGAAAGAAAATCATGGCAATAATGGAGTATTTTTCATTATAAACTATGTTGTACAGCTTTTACAATCAGGTTTTTAATAGATCTAGAGAAATTAAATTGGAATTCTACCAACTTTTGTGCTTTTGTCGTCCTATGAAAACGATGTTAAAAAATGTCAAGACTAATGTGCTAATCCCGTTTCTACTGAAGCGAGGCGAAGCGGTATCAGTCCTGTTGGTTTTTAGGCCCTGTTGTTCATTAAGTAGTAAGATGTATATAGAAAAACATTCAGAAATATGCACTTTGCTGTAATCCCTGATGCTAAATAGAAAGTGAGTATAGATTAAATAGGTCTTGACTGATGTTATCCTAAAGTCCTTATCAAGAGAAATACCCATGAAAATAGTAGAAACTTTCAAAGTCAGGAGGGTGAAATTGTGCTTTGTATGAAAAAGGAAGCAATCATATATTGCTGATGGGTATATTAATACTGCTGGGAATGCACGCATATATACATATTTATTAATATATTCAAACATTGTTTATTGATTGTATATGGTAAATAAACTCATACAATGAGCATATAGATTACTTTGTATGCCTAAACATACACATACTCGATCTCAACATTATGCATAAATATGCCCCATGAGTATTGTAAGTCGTCAGATTGGAGTATTTTAAACTTTTGATTAGATATAAATATACAAATTAATAATGTTATATGAATTTTTAGTATTGTCCTTTAATTGTGTCTTTCTGTTCAATTCTGTGAGTGTTTTTTTATGAGGAGATCTGAAGTAGTGAAAAAGGATATTTCTCAAATATATGAATTATTGCTTGTCTCAACACTTACTTGTCCACATTCTTCCTTGCTGTTAGTCCATTCCACTACCAGAAGACTGCAGGAATTGACTAATAATTCCTTACATTTTAATTAATAATATGAAATAAAGATTGAATATACAAAATAGAATCTTCAGCCAAGTACATATGCATGTGTCTTGGTGCCCTCCATAAATTACATTTTTAGTTACTTCTTATAATGTTTATTTTTTTACAAATGCAAGAAGAAATTACTTTAGTTTAAAATTTAATTGGCATAACAGACAATATTCTTTTTTTAGACATTTTTCAGGCAAAATTATTCTCTCGTGTAAAACAAATGCCATATATATTTTTACTTGCTAAGAATGGCAAAAGTCTATGTAAAATATATATCAAACACAAACTTCATGTGAATGAGCACAACTATAATACTCCTAGGTTTATGTTCTAGCTTTTAACTTTAAAAAGTTATCCTTACATGTCTTTTTCAGAGGATGTGAAAAAAAAAACCAAACCAAAAGTCCTTCCCCTAACCCACATATTAAAAAAAAAAATTACCACTTGCAAAAAGGTTAGATTGCTGGCCTTGCTTGCAAATTCAGACATTGAAAATTTGGAGTCTTCCTTCATCCAAATAATATATATTCATTCCCCACAGGCAGCAGTGATGGTTCTTGGGATAAAGAAAAACTTCAGTCTCCCCCCACCCAAGGATCACAGGCCTCTGTTAACCACCCCAACTTGCCTGGACAACATAATGTTCCAGTTAGCCATCCTCTCAACCCTCTTCAACAGAACCACCTTCTGCCAAATGGTACGGGTTGACATCTTTCAGCACTAACGTCAACAGTTTTCCAATTCCTGTCTTTATTTTGTGTTTACATAAATAGGCAATGAAAAATCAAAGATGTGGGGAATATTGGAATAATTCCTTTAAAGTATTAAGCAGGGGAAGTGGAGACAATAAAGAACAAATACATATGCAATAAAATTGATACTTAAAATAACTGCTAACCTGTGCATCAGTGGCATAATAATGCATTGCTAAGGCACCTTACAGCAGATATTAAAAAAGATAATAAACAGCCATTGCTTAGCAATGATATCATACATTACACTGCTATGAACAAACTACGAGGTCTAATAGCCTCTCCTTGTGACTAGAAACCCTTCATGGTTGCTAGCGATTTACCCATGCATATCCTGGAAGAGAACTGACGTATAGCTGCTTTGTCCTGCAATGTGAACCATCTTGTCACCCATCACTTGAATATTGTCCGTCAGGAGGAAAAAAAAGACAATGTTTTAAAAATATGCATAAATCTTTTTCCCTTTTTTTTCCCCCACCAGGACTGGAACTTCCTTTTATGATGATGCCCCACCCGTTAATTCCCGTGAGCCTACCTCCAGCATCTGTCACAATGGCAATGAGCCAGATGAATCACCTTAGTACCATCGCCAACATGGCAGCAGCAGCACAAGTGCAGAGTCCTCCATCCAGAGTTGAGACATCTGTTATTAAGGTAACTATATAAAAAAATAAAACCCAACACAAAATTGTCTCACGACTGCAACAATAGCACACTCACAACTGTCATAAATATTTTAAAGGTGGGTAGGTGTCAAATGTTACAAGGTAAGTCATAAAGTCTCATATACGAGAAACCCAACTGTTGTAGCTCTGGGAACATGGTAGGTTGCTGGCGGCCAGTGTTACTGTCTCAGTTCTCCTCCCAGTCTCTAAATCAGTATTAGAACAAGGATCAAGTTGAAGCATTTTCATACAAAATACACAGCTTTCTGATTTCTCATATTTCATAGTCTGTAATCTAATGGCAATGTTTCTCAAGATATCAAGGAAGAAATTACTCCTTTCTTAAATTAGAAGAGACTGTTCTTCCAACCTTTTAATCTAAGCACTTGAACTGAAATGCTGCAAATTACCTGAAGAAGTCTGAAAGGCTTGATACTTTACCTCTGCAGAACCTATATTGCCTAATCCCAGAACAGAATGGTATGAAGTTGCATAGAACAAACCCAGTAATGTACAGACCAGAAATGTAGTATTGTAGAGTTATCAAAAATATCTGATATCTGAAATTGTCTACCCATTTTAGACTGACTTTGCTGCCTGTAACTAAATTAATCTGGTTATAGAGATATTTAGCAGCAGCATGGAGTCTTCTGTCCTTCCAACTAAAGATGAAGTGTTTTCATTTTAAAGGCATTTCTGCCTTACCACTAGATATTTATAATTTGATTTGACATTTATTCAGATATCTACATTTTACCTGTTATCCTTTGTTAGTTCTCATAAATGAGATACAGAAAGTACACAAACTTTTGTGCTTTTATGTAACATTCAGATGTTAAAAATAGACATGCAAAGGCAAGGTTATTTGATATTTTAGGGCTATGTTGGAAATCTGTCTATTAATGCAATTCCTTTGACAAAAAATGAGTAAACTTAAAATCTCTTGACCTTCAAATCAAGAGTTGCAAAAGTTTAGAAGTTCATGATGATTTAAGCAGAGTGAAGAGGTCTGACTTTGTTAAGACATTCAACATGCTTGTGCTCCTGTCCTCTTTAACCTAACAAACCCAGAATCATAAAGAACCATTCAGTTAAAAGTCAACAAATCTATGTGGCTATTGACCTAGAAAAATATGGTCTGATGACCTAATCCAGGTACCTGCAATTTCAAATGTAAAATCTCCTTTGGAGGCCTTCAGTGGCATCCCTTTCTCACCTTTTATGGCATGGGGAGTTAAGACATTGGTTTGAGAAGAATTATTTCTTTAGATGGTATGTCAGCAAGGCTAGATTCCAACCAAATGTCCATCTTGCCCATATTTTGGGAACATAAACACTCTGCTGCTAACTAACTGTTCGATTACACGGTGATTTCTGCACCTTTGTTTTTCTGTTTTCACTTGATCAGTGTTTAGTAAGAGTTACATGATGCTAAAGTTCTCTGGAACATACATGATGCTCTATTTCATTCTAAATTTGTTTTCTTAATTGGAACAGTGATCGCTGGTGTTACAGAGGTATCTAAAAAATGAAGATTGAATGGAGCACATGCTAAATAACACCTAACAAGTATGAATTACTATGGCAAAAAAACTTTGTTTTCATTGTTTTTCCTACTATTTTCCCTTCTTTCATGTTCCATGAGCTATTTGATTTCACATGTAAGAGTACAAAATTTGACCTTCACAAGCATTGGTAACCTTCTGTTTCTAAACTTTGACAAGCTGACTTCTAGCTTGTAAAGCTGATTTACAAGCTAGTTCTAGCTATTAAAGTTGCCTAAGTTACTGTGGCCTACATTTAAATACATCTATGGCAGCATACTCCAATGTGACCCTTGATTTTTTTCCCCAGTTAACCAAAATCAGGTACATTTGAAGTACAACACAGCTCATAGGCTATGTAAAAAAGGTTTCCTTTTGTGGAAGGCAGATCTTGGTGTGTTCACAGATCTCACCCCGTTATGGGAACATTGTTGGGCCCAGGAAGCACTTACCTGAGAAGTACTTCTGGCTTATCTAATCTAAACCTGTCTAGTAGCTTTAAAAGTATTGGACTCTGAAAAGAAGACTCTGTCAACATGTAACTATGTATATTATTTTAACCATAGGCAGTGCCATACCAGAAAATTTTCGTTATCCCAGAGTGCCTGAACTTCTTAACAAGTTCATTCTTATAGCTCATCTAGTTGGAAAGATAGTTTCATTATAATCTAAGTGAAGATTTTTAAAGTACCTAGCAATTTTCATTCTCTGTTTGAAACTTTTTAGCAGCACTTTGTAGCTGGAAAATGATAATATTTTTTTCCAAATCTTGCTTATTTAAGCATTTGTTTGTATTAGTAATCTACACTATTTATCTCTGTCATTTCTGAAGATTCAACTATCCTGTATTGCTGCTAATAAAATCTTCGTCCTAGCTGCCAACTTTTGCCTAGATTCTGGCATAACATCTTGTGCAAGTTATTTAACAAGCTAAGTTTCATGTTACCATTTGGTTAGCACATGACCATATATTAAAAAGGTGTGGATTTGCAGTGAAGTGTTTTTAAATGGCCAAATTAACCTAAGTTCTATTTAGAAGAGTGTGCTCACTCAAGGGTGAAATACACATTTTTTTAATCTTTTGCACAATTGAGTTAGAGTTTTGGAACATTTAGGTAGAACCTGATGGAGACACTACCAAAGTGCCACTGTGACTTCTTCAGTCAAGGCCTGTGACATATTACCCACAATACATCTGTACTACAGGTAAATACATAAACATAATCTGCTATCCAAAACTCAGTTCTAAATGTAAGATCTTGCTGCATATAGTTATTGCGATACTACTGTAAAGGCTAAGGAACCTACTCTTGTGGGCCTTTCCTGCTCTTTGCTTCAGCCCCTTTGTGGTACAAAGTATGTCTAGATTTATGTCCTCTGTTTTTGTGTATGGCAGATGAGTATGGTCATGTGGATAGAGATAGCATGACCAAGTAATTATGTTCCTATTTTTTAATACTGAACAGGATTGAAACGTAAGCCCCAGCAGCATAAAAGCATGAGGTCATTGTTAGGGGGATTTTCTTCCCATAAGCATGGACATTATGTCACTGGCAATTTACCTGTTCTTCCCTAGACATAGTCAGAGGCTGTGATTTTAGTGTCCGTTGAATTATATGCACTAGGTAGTTGAGCAGGAAACTCTCTAATCGGCATTCTTTTTGAACCTTGCACTGGCAATGTAAAGTTTATGAATAATCACTTATACTACAATCAAAATAAATATCTTAGGCAATAGATGTAAGTGAGAAAGTCAAACCCTCTTTATTTTTACAGGAATGGATAAATAGTGCAGTTGCTGTCTTTCACAAAATTGTTTGCTATTAGAATCATATCTTCCTTTTTTTTTACTGCTACATCTTTAGACTTTTGGGCTTTGTTTTCATTATCTTCTGGCTCTCTTTTTTTGGCCCTAATTTTACTTCAATGCTTTTCCTCAGTGACAATGTTTCCACAAGTTGATTTGAAAAGTTTGTGAATCATTCAGCTTGGAGTTCATAGTTGTAACCTGAAATGACAGTGTAGATTTGAAATTAGAGTACAAGATATTTGCAAGTTTAAACTCTGCTTGGAAGTTAGAAGACCTATGAGAAATTTCTACTCTGAAAAGTAAATCAATAGTAACCTTATCTAATTAGGTAACAAAGAACAAAATAAAGTCTTAGAAAATCTAAGTCTTCAGATTATAAACAGCCTGGTTCATTGGATAGTAGAATTGCCTTTGTGAACAGTGTTGCAGGAGATGACTTGCTGACCTTTCCTTCCAATTCACTGGGTACACAGTTAGTGCTGTTATCTTTCAACTCACAAAGCTTCAAATGCCTTTCTATTAGTGGGCAGTGTTTCATTTCTTCATGATAAGAAGTTGGAATAAAGCTGAGATCATGTACTAACCAAACATTTTATCCTGCTATATTCAGGAGATGAGACAAAGACAAAATTACAAGGGAAGCCATACAAACCAACACCTTAGATTTGGCAGTGAACTCTGAGCTCTGAAATCTTCAGAATTATATTTCAGAAGAGTGTTGTGCCCTTTTGAACATGAGACAAACATTAGGTGTCTTTTTGTAATGGAATGTTTAGATATATGAGTTGGATGAATAAGAGGAGAGCAACAAGAAGCAGGGACAGCAGATTGTGACAGCAATGAATTGCAGTGAGTGTGACAGCTGTGACCTGGGGATGCTTTAGACATGAGGTGGCTTTCATCACCTGCCCATGGTTTCAAAGGCTCAGCTTGTTAGCAGTTTTGCTATAACAATTTTTTTCACTCAGCACAAAGTTATATGAAAATATAAAGGACATACCTCATATTAATAGCAACTTGAAATAATTCTAGATTGTAAAATTTAGAATAGAGCAGAATGCCAGAGTCAAAAACTGTGCTTTATCTGTATAATGTTACTAATACTTATAGAAAGAATTAAGAATAAAGCAGAAGAAACCAATACCTCCAGCTGAAAAAGTGACCGGTGGCACAAGAGTTTTTCACTGCATATTAAATACGTAAGACTGAATTTTGCTAACTCTCTAAATGTATCACAGCACTGGTTGTTTTAGACTTGTTTATAACTTGTTTACCTGTCTACATATCTATATATCTTCCTGTTATCCAATAGCAGAAATTTACTATCAATTTATTTAACCAAGGTAGCTGCTGACGTATTTTTTTTAAAAATAACTCAGTTTATAGGTCTAATCTGCCATGAAATTTTATTTTAACGTGCATTCACTTTTTAATTTTTCATTGGCAATAAGTGTGTGTTCCTGTTGATATAATGGAATGTTCTTATGTTTTTCGCCTATAATTGTTGCCAAAAAGTCCAAATAATAGTCAAAGAGAAGTATGATACTGCCAAACAGAAATGAGGGAACAGAGTACATTTAAATGTCTCATGTCAGAGTGGTAGTGAGCCTGTTCAGACAGAGGACCTGAAAGGAAATGGACTGTAAGAGGAAAATGAGCAAGTTCACTTCATGGAGGGGGTGGTTAGCAAAGGGACTGTAGAAGCTTCAGCTTAAGTCTTCTGTAACTGCTGTGTGAGCAGCCTTGAGTTTAGTGCTGACTTTTAATACCAAAACATACTGGCCATTGTAAGATGTTTCAGTGTAGAAAAGTTTACTGATAACTTACTTTCTAGTTACAGAAATGATGACTTTTTTTATAGGATTAGATAAAGTACTTCTCAGAATTGGCTGGCACAGTGTCCTGTAGAGACAGGGGCCATAGGAAACACCTTGAAAGTACAATTAAACACCCTGGATAGAAAAACCTTCCACTTTGTTCCTATTACCAATGAAACAGAATTTTCCTGTGCTGTAAACTTAAGAAAACTACCAGAATTGTCAGTGTGTCAGATGTTACTGTAAAATCTTCAGATGTGACTGTCTTCATGCATTGAGTAAAACTACATCCAAAACCTATGTTAAAGAACAATTACTGAGTTTCCAAAGACACAAGACTAACATTAGGAAATACTGGAATGCCTCTACAACCTTAATGTGACAGCATTCCATCCATATGGTACAGTACAACTTTAATTTCACCATCACATACTACATTTTTCTGCAGAACCTCTACCTCATTCAGTGAATGGTTATTCCATATTTGAATTTTTTAAAATCAGTGTCTGGCCCAGTCTTATTTAACTTATTTGAATCCTGTGTTGGATGCAAAAGTTTTCTAAGGACACTTCTGTGCCTTACAGGAAGAGTAGTATGCAAACAGTGATAGATACATATTTGCACCATTCTTATGAAGCTGGGTATGCTATACCCATTTTACAGAAAGGGAATGAGAACAAAATTAATTATATCCCAAATTGGCAGAAATTCCCTTTTTGGATGCCTAATCTGAAAACCACCTGACTTTTCAGATAACCTTATTTCTAGAGACATTTGTGCATTCAAAATAAAAATTTTGACATTACTTTAAAGTGACTTTCTTGAATGCGTAGAAGAATATAATACACACGAGTGCATGAAGACTGAAGCTGCTTTCATTTCCTTTTCTTCTTTATATAAGGAAAAATTTGATTTAATATAAAACATTTAAATAGTAAAAAGTAATTACAATAAATATTCTACAATAAAAATAAGACTATCAGCTCCTAAAACATCTACTTTTACATATTGGGAAAGCAAACATGAGAATTACGATATATCTATACAGTTTGAAGTATATTATAAATCAAATTAATATTTCATTTTCTTTTTATGATGACTGCAGAAAATATGGTATCTTAAAACTATTTATATGAACATGCATGTAACAGAGAAAAGCTCCAGGTTAGAATAATTTTTTTTTTTTTTTCATTTGTGTTAATATAAATATGTGTATGCACACTTACTTCTTTTTCTTCCTTTAGCATGAGAAGATCTTAGGTCAAAGTGTTGCTGAACTCCTTTATTATGACTTAATCATCTTTATATTAGAGGACACTGGGCCCTACCTCATTAGTTAGTTCTAGCTAAGTGATCCAAATTATTTATTTTAAATTTTAATACAATTTTTTTATAATGAGCTTAGAGGATGGTAACTGTATATCTGGTAGGTTGTAACTTGGAATAATGTCTTTTTAAAAAATAATATGGGGTCCTATTATTTGTTTTAACGTATGTGTTTCTGAGGTACAGTTTGAAGCTAATAGCAGCCATATGTTCATATGAATTAATTTGTGTCATATAAAATAGATATCTACAGATAACACATGACACAGAGAAGGTAGTACAAATTTTTCTGTTTGACAATTTGCGTATTCACATGTGTAACAGGGAACTATGTATGTGGTGTAAGATTAATTTGATGAAAAATGGCCATGAGGCCAAGTACAAGGAATAGGATTAGTTTTGCTGTCTTCTAGAATATAATTCATTGGACCTATTTTAGATAGCTACTTTAGAGTGGGGTGAGTTGTACTCTGGAAATGTAAATATATGGGTAAAAAATGAACCTAGGGTGACTAGCTCAGATGTAGACATTTGTAGTATAGACAGTGACATTTCGTCAGATGTATTCTTGGTGTTTGTCTGGTTTGGATTGACTTTGAGGGGTGAATTCCTAGTGGTGCTTCTTAATCTTGAATGGTTGCTTTTCAAGTAAGGCTAGATTTTCAAAAGAGGAGAGAGAAAAAAAGAAAAAAGCAGCAAAAGTCTGTCCAACTTACCAATAAGAAATTACTAATTCAATTTGAAGAGTGTTTTGCCTGTCTATATGTTTGCAGGTTGCATGGGGGTTTTTGTATACCTTAGAAGGATATTTTGTTTGTTAGACCAAATACTCGTGTAGAAAGCAAAATATAATTTATAAATTCTGTTGAAATTCAGTTGTGATACACACAAAAAAAGATGCAGGTGTAAAACAGTTGTCAGGACATTTTTATGAGAATCCACAAAATCTGGAATTCTGTACTATCAGGCTCTGTGGCACTTCCAGGAATGATCCTACTCCATCATGATTTCAAAGTGTCAACACCTTGGATGCCTTTCTAATTTCACCAGTACAACCAGGCCCTTTCTTGGTGTTGATAGGCATCTACTTTTGTTTATTTGCTTCTTTGCTTGCTTGTTTTTAATCGCTGTAATGGCCCAATCCTATGAAACTCACTTCCTGGGTAGGTCACGGTACTTTATGTACCACCCATGATTTCAAAGGATTTGGTTCTCTGCTGTTGTTGAAGTACTGTTAAAGAATTACTTGGGAGTCTGCTGTTTGGACTTCCTGTCAGTTAACTACTGTTGATATTCCAATAATCTTATAGTAAACAGCGCAGTAAAAATCAAGAAAATCCATAGTCTTTCTCTCTGTTGATCTCTTTCTACATTTTATGCTGTCAGTTATCAGTGTTCTTGTGATGGGAAGAGCAAGGTAGAATCAATGAAAAATTGCAAGGTACAAATAAAATGGAAATCAAATTAACTTAAATTGGTCCAAAAGATTCAAAAAGAAAAAAAAAATCTTATGCAAATATCATGGATTATGTTCTTTATAAGAAATAAGTCCACTACTTAAAATAATAGTGCAATGAACAACAGCACAAAACATTTGAACTCCTGAATTTTGATTGGAATTAGAACTGTTTCTATAAGAACAAGGTGAGAAAGATGACATGTGCATCAGTGGGAAGTTAGCGAGATCTTTAGGAAGCTAGTGATAGTATGCAAATAAGGCAATAGAAATGAAAATTAATAGCATTCAGTCAGTTTGATAATACATATTTTATAGTAGTGATTGAAGAAGTTAGTTAGGAAATAATTATTAGCCCAATTCATCTTATAATTCTTAGGACTAAACATTAGTTTGGAGTCTCATAAGGTTTTAGACTAAAGCAGAAGGAAAAATGAAACTGTAAAAGCAAAATATCCTGTTTGCAGGGAATACAAAAGATACCCAAGCAATTAATTTTTTTCACTTATTCAGCTAACACAATGTGAAGTAAGTATGCCATTTTACAATAGAACCATTCCTGGAATACTTCTTACATAAGTTCAAAATAGGCCAGTATGGAACTGAACAGTAGGAAGTCTGTGCTTTGGTCAATGTGAAAGAGATTAATATAATTTTACCACAAAAAAGGCTTGGAAGCCAGGTGTCTTCCCAGAAAGGTCAGAATATTATAAACTATTCCTGATTAAAAGCTTTTTAGTTTTTTTTTAAATTAACAGTGTATGAAACCGTGTGTCATATATCCTTTCTCCAGTATGAAATTACCTAAACTATTGAAAAGTATGATGTGGAAAATAAGTTATTTTATCCTCTGCACTTCAATGACTTAAAACACAAATGTCCTTAAAGGAGTTTGTTCAATACTGAAGAGCATCAAGACAGCTGGATAGGTTTAAAAGCAATATACCTTTACAGCTATACTGAGATGCATGTCTAGAGCGCAGTCCATGACTAAAATTAAAGGATGACTAAGCCAAGAGATGAGTCTTATGGAGAAGCAAACTAGAACAAACAAAAAAACTGAGACTGAAAATACCTGTAGGAAAGAAATAAGCAGGAGATGAAGGCTGTATATGTAAAACCGGTTGGTTACTGGAAGAAGGCATATTCAAACTTTGTCAGAAAGATTCCAGAATTTTGTCACTAAGGAACAGGAATGGCAAAGAATAAAGAATGTTTGTGGAAAGACAGGTGGTGAGAACCTAGAAGATACCACTTCCTTGTCTATCTTTTTAGGAGCAGAAGGATTAATCCTACACATATTACCTAAAATGTCTTCTCTTTGATAGTCATATAGGGACCAAGAGCTGAACTTCATCAGCTTTACATTTTGGTATATTTTTGAGGAAGATTTTTGGTAATGAGGCAGTTTTCAAACTATGAAAACATGCTGCTGGAGCAGGAAGAAGAGGCAAAAAAAGAGATTTATATTGAATAACTACCTTTGTGACCTGGTAAGAAAAAAAAAGACGTATATGATATAGGGAAGAAAGTATTTATGGTCTTCTGGATAACTTTACTGAAATATTAAGATAAATCTTAATAGGAAGCTACTTGAAAGGAACTTTTGGAATGAGATCTTACAGTACAGTCTTTGCATCTATGCAAAGAGCTGTTTGAAAAATATAGGAAAATATTTGTAAGTACACTTCTGTTTTACTTGGAGAGACTGAGAATGTTATGTTGTGAATGATATGTGGTATTCTGGAACAAAATTGGAGTGATTTTTAATTCTAGAGACAACTTCAGTCTCATAACTTAAAATCTCTGACAGTTATAATCTTTAGCTGTTCTTTACAAGATAAAAAAAAAACAACCCAGTGTCACAGGAACAATACTGTTATTTATGAAATGGACTTCATATTGAGGGTATATAACTCGTAATGTCAGTGGAGTAAGAGTAAGGGAAAGGGCATTGCAGCTCCCTAAAAGGAAAGTTTCATATATGGTAAGAGCATTTTTGGAGGATTTAAATATCAAATTCTTAAATACTTAGGATTCATGACTTGGATCAGGTTGTAAAGAGCACCAAGATAAAGAATATTTAAAATTTAGCCCTTAAGAGTGTGTTGTCTATTGCTTAGCATAGCCTCCAGTTCTGATGCCTAATTGAGAGTCTTAACAATTTTGAAAAGTTAGTCAACTATATCACAGAATCACAGAACAGTCAGGGTTGGAAGGGACCCTCTGGAGATCATCTAGTCCAACCCCCCTGCCAGAACAGGTTCACCTGTAGCAAGTTGCACAGGAACACGTCCAAGTGAGTTTTGAATATCTCCAGAGCAGGAGACTCCACGACCTCTCTGGGCAGCCTCTTCCAGTGCTCTATCACCTTCAAAGTATAGAAGTTCTTCCTCATATTCAGATGGAACTTCCTGTCTTTCAGTTTGTGCCCTTTGCCCCTTAACCGGTTACTGGACACCACTGTAAAGAGTTTGGCCCCACCTTTTTTGATACCTGCCCTTAAGGTATTTATAAGC